>NC_059503.1:18181818-18484848 GCF_914767665.1 Harmonia axyridis
TTTGGCAAAATTTTCATATTACACTTTGAATCGAGAGGAAACAATGACAACCTTTTCGAATGTATTCTCATAGCATCGTCATCGAAATTTAACATACCACCAACATATGTGAAAAATAATTTAGTGCTGGCCGATTCGAATTCTCACATGTTCGTTTCATCAGTTTTTTGGGACAACAAAACATCAACATAATCTCACATCGTGCTTACGTCAAAGCAATAGCAGCAGATGTCTGAAATGTATATCTGTTTCACAAGGTTTTCCAAAGTTCAACAAACTTCTGATCGATTATTATTTTACGAGATAAACAAGAAATCAGTCAAGGAGAATTTGATGAACCTTCAGCTGGAGTATATAATGCTTTTAAGTCAGAATTTAACTTGTTTTGAAAAATGTCAGATCAAAAAAGAGATTACTTTGATGGGTATCAACGTGCTGAAAAGATCGAGATTGGTGAAAAATTCAAGAGCACCGAATTACGTCTTTCTGAATAGCTTTCTTTAAATTACACATAATAGTAAAATAAGCATTGCAATCGTCCATTGAAGTGCTGAACAAGTATTACACAATTTTCCTTTTCTATGGAATATACATATGAATCAAATGAGAACACGATAAAGATACATTTCTATGCCACACCTTCTATGATAAAATGCTACGCTCATAGTAAAATCTTAAGGTGTCATGTAAGATATCGCTGATTCGCTTGAACTTCTAGGTATACAGAATCGCAAGCAAGATTTCTAGCTTTAATAAAACCAACTTTCAGAAGAACCATTCAATAAATATAATCCTCTCCTATTTCGTTATACCGGAGTCCCTGTTTCAAGCTGAGATGTTGCCATTCCTGGCATGTCGCTGCCAAATAGTAGAACGTAATAATTTCGTAGTTTTTCTCCTAATTTGGCGAGAATGATACCCAGACGACGTAGATATCTGGAGATTTATACTTCCTTAATAACATCTTTGGGAAACTAACATTATACTGAAACGTCAGTTGGCATAATAACTCAGATGGTATAATAACCGTAAGTCTGCTGAATATACTCGAAAGAGAACCATTGTTTGCTATGTTTGGAGTTGAAATGGTAGGTGTCGCTTCAAATAACTTGAGCGGTTTCTTTAGAGTTAGACAAAGTGTTAAACTCAAAACTACGATTAGTTTCACCCATTAAATTTACTAGTGGAAACTCAATGAAAGAGGTGCTCAATTGTTATCTGTTTCAACCTGTTCATAAGAAATCGTCTGTTTGTACATACGGTCAAATAATACTGGTAAAAAAAATTGATGTACCTATAAGCACTCACACATAAAAGGTGTTTTACAAGTTCTTGACAGATTATAATTGTACTCATTTTTAAAATTTGTTTCCTATGAACATAGTTGGCTATCTAGTTCCGATTTGTATTCTTTCAGCAGTTACCTGAATATGAAAAATTTATGTTTATACTAGTAGATATGAATTTTGTCAATTCTACAAGATACACAAAACAATAGATTTATTTCACTTGTCATGTAATCTGACAAGGCTCGTTTTACTAAGGAAGCTTTGATGAACATATAATAAAAATGTATGAGCACAGCAAAATTCATTAACCATAAGATTAAGATAATCACAAGAACGATTGGGGTTGACTTTCAACAATGATATGATTCCAAAAAATGTTATAAATGATCGTTTAAATGAGGATTTGTAAAAAATTGTTGCAGCACAACCTATTTCACAAGAGCTTAACAAATATGTGGTATCAGCACGATGTCACACCACCACAAAGAGAGAGAGAAAGAAGTAGGTGCTTGGTTAAATGAATATTTTCCGAATAAATGAAAAGGTCAAAGGACTAATGCCATGGCTATCTAGTTCACCGGATCTCAATCTGTTAGATTTTTATTAACGGGGACATAAGAAGCAGCTTATCTATCATGCTATAATTCAAAATGCAGTATACCCAATAAGAACGACCCATATCTGATTAGTCGAGTAACGGAATCTTCAGATAGTCGATGTGAGGCTTGCATTCAAGCCAAAGGCGGACATATCGAACAATTTTTATTGTATATTGTTGAGGAAGGTAGACAGAATTTTTAAAGAAAAAAAATGTTTTTTCAATTTCTTGTAACTTCTGAACGGAAACGAATTAGACCTGTTGATTCAAAAAATATAATCAGAATGAGTGCAGCTATCCTCCTTGAACTTCTAGAACTAGCTGTATATACGAAAGCTTCAGAACCTTATTAACAAACAAATGAGGAAAGCATTGATTTAAAGTCAGAAACAAGCGTTTGAGTGTTCATTCATGAGAGTTAAAATTATCGTTCTACTTCCAAATGCAAATTTTCATCCAGATCGAATCTGCAATTTTGAAATCATCATGATATCTGCAGCTGCAGTTCAGCCTCTCGAGTATCATTTATTTCCATTACCTTCATCTCAGGTAGCGTTGATTCTGTTATTGAAATAGTTATCATTTCTATTTAGAGAATGTGAGGAGGTATTAATATATCGGTTATTTCGAGCTGTTTATTCGAACGAGTCCAGTGAATTTCTTGGATAGATGTTGTTTATACCTTCCTCAAAATGTTACTTAGGTCACGATCAAAACAGAGCTAGACCATCGCAGTCGGTTTTATGCATTATCGTGAAATGAAATATAGTCGAGAAATAATAGCTATTCAGAACTATCAATAACTTACTCCTGATAGTGAGTTTATATTCAGTTTCCTTCGTAAACAACAAAACCGCAAATGATTATAATATCCTGGGTCATTATTACAGTTTTCTGTGTGAAATGGCCATGACAATATTCATTTTCTAGATGCTGTGGAAACAAGGATCAGGTAAAGGTCACTTTGTCAAACGCTATCATCGAAACACATCGTAGGAAACACATTTTACCCAAGGAACTTCAACACAATAACAATAATGTTGTCCTATCAAAAACAAATTAATCATGTTCGCCATATTTTTAGTTGATTTATATTCCTTGCAAATTAGAAAACCCAGAAGTATAAAGCTCCTTCGTAATTCGAAATTTTCTCTTCAGATCATGCATGAAAATGAAGAAATTAGTTTCAGAATAAAACTGCATTATTGATGATAGCACTCACACGAAGATTACTGCGAAGATATTGCAAGATAAATTATTTTTATTATCAACTGTAAAGTGATACTAACATTATGATTAGGAAAGACTCAATTACTTTTTTCCTGATTTAAAATTTTATTCCCAGAAAAAGTGAGGCTTTATTCGAATATGTACCGGGTTTTTCACCATAATTTGACCCCCCCTTTAATTTTGTAACTAAAAGAGGTACAAAAAAATGTTTTCCAGAAAAGTTTCACGAAATCGAATAGTGGTTTTTAAAATGATTTCACAAAACGAAATATATACACAGTGGGCAACATATTGATTGCAACTTCATTTTTTCTAATGGAACGATTTGTATTTTTTTCTATATTTGACTAGCTCTTTTTTCCCTGATTACGAATATATAACATATGTCGCCCTTTCTCTGTCATTCTGAGTACCACACAGTTTCAAATTTCAAGAACCACCTGGCAAGCTAAGTAATCAGTTTTCAAGTGGAAGGCTGCGATAATTCAAGATGCCCTTTTTTGAGTTATCTCGTTGGCAACGATATACGACATACGTTTGTCAATGAATGAAACTATTCATCGAATATGCACTACACAGAAGTTGAAATATTTTTGTTTCATGTGAAAAACAATAAAAATAAGGAAGCTACAAGGAGAGAGTTATGAAGTTGCATCGAAATCATACAATTCCAATTTGAAATGAAAAACGTATATGATATCGTTGCCAACGAGATACTCAAAAAAAAAGCATTTCGAATTATCGCAGCCTTCCACTTGAAAACTGATTACTAAGATGATCATTTTAGAAAACACTAGTCGATTTCGTGGAAATTTTGTAGAAAACATTTTTTTGTACCCTTTTTTGTCACATAGTTAAAGGGGGGGTCAAATTATGGTGAAAAAACCCGGTACTTACTATCAAAATCTATTTTTCACATTCGGCATTATTTATGAAAATAATAATGAATCAACTTAATAAAAATCGAATCTAAATAATCTACGAAGAAATTAGGTGTGAATCTTACGTACATATTTCAACCATAACGCTTATCTAATAGTGCTAAGAAATTAGCATGTTGCTGATAAATCTACATAGTCTGTAAATGGATAGCTGATAGATCCACAGAATCATTAAATATAATATTAGATCCACAATATTGTTAGATGTATTAAATGGAAGTCAAGAGCTTCTCTCAATTATTTGATATATTACTAAACCACCTTCTACCAATTATGCCAAAACTTCATTGTCGAACTTATTACATTCAAAGCCGGCCAAAGCTCTAAACAATAATCTGGAGAAGCAATTTGCGACTGGATTAGCTTATGGACGATCCCATTTAGCTATATGTTGTTTGGAGTTCAGTGTGGTCGGGTTCAAGATACTGATCAGCAACAGTTCGATTCAGCTGGCATAGGTTATCTGCAATAGGATTTATTATGTTCGAACGCAATTATCTAATCTCTCTTCAGGTCGAAGATAATGCCAATTAGCTGAAGATGTTGAATGTTCCCTTTGAATCGCTAGGATTGTTCTTGATGTAATTAGGGAAGGTAGGATGCTTTGATCTGATATAGGATTATATTTTTAGTTGCAGGATTATAGATAATGAATTCTCCAAGATTCCGTCGAACAATTCAAGTTTAGCACAAAATTGAATTGAATTGAGGCTTCGAATGGCATTGTTGATCAAAATACATATTTCGAAACTATTCACAACCCGTAAACCAGTAAAAATACTCCTGTTGATCATGTTAGTGACATGATTTGCTTCTTTAAGTAGACTCTACGTCACAAACGTAGGCTTTGCTCTTATTATATTTAAGGAAGAAAGAAGATGATGAAGAATTCCGGCTTGCAATTGGACCAGATAATGACATCACCTCTTGATATCATTTTTTGGCCAATAATTCCTCCAATGGCTGTTATATGTAGAATCATTGGAGATGTAGCATATTGTTGATCTTGTAAGTATCTTTGATTGAAAATTCCTACGACTGTGAATTCCTGCAACAATGATGCGAAAAAATGCTGTTTATTCGCAACGCATGCTGTGTATTGACAGTGACAGGTCGGCTTCTTTGATCTTCATCGAAGTGAAGACTTTTCGCTGAGTGCAGATGTTTTTAGTTAGTTACAGGTCAGTGTCATCTCAGGTATACAATTTTGACTGTTACGTGTTCATTTAATTGAAAAGATGCCTCAGAATTCATTTAGGTTGAGAAAACATTGAAGTATTTTGTCAGCAAACTGCAATATATTGGCATAGTCACTAGACTTCAATATAAATATCGACAACTTGAATTTTGTACAAGTGTGAATTTAGATCTAGTATGCTCAAGACACAATGGCGCTTTCATTTGGAAAGGCTAGATTGCTCTGAACAAGTGGCGACGCCAGCTTTCAAGAATAGGGGGGCCAAGGAGGTGCCAGGATTTTTTTAAAGGGGAGCAGGATTTCCAGGTTCATCTAGTTTAATTTAAAAATCATGTTGAATTTTTTGCTCATGTAAGGGGGGAGGGCAGCAAATATTTAGGGGAATCCTTTCATTGTTGATCTTCGTTATCATCTGGAGCTAATACGTGGTTTTAAAATTATCATGAAAAAAATTCCGAATGATTCCAAACGATCGAGTTGATCATCATAGATAGATGATCTTATATTATAAAATGCTGAAATTGTCAAGTTATAAATCACTCAAAAAATGAATACCTAAGAGACCACTGAAGATTCGTGTTTCATTAACGTTACATCCATAGAGAGAAGCTTTCCTCATCACGATTCTAGTCACTACATCCAACTCAGATGAGAATTTCAGAGATAAAATCCCTATTATCTGCGAATGACTACGAGTTATTACCTCCGATCATTACTCTCCAATTTCAAGACAACCGAAACTAAAAGGAGTAAGAGAAGGAATTCTATTAGTTGAGGTCTGTAAGGAAACTTTTCCACGACCCTGAGAATGTCTCTCCAAACTAACCCAATCAACCACCTAGACGTCGTCGTAGCCAATTTGACTCTCGCTGTGTGGTTTTCAATCCCACTTCTGATGTGACAAGACTCTCTTTTTGCTCCCAGCGACAGGAGTACCACCCTTCGACTGTGAAATTTGTCCCTAATTATTTAATTGCTTTTCCGACGAATAAATAATCTCATTAGTCTCGAGCTAGACAGAAACCAATACGTCGTTTTGTCTGGATGCTGCAGAAGATGCTGAACAACGTTTGAAATTCAATTTATCTCGGGAATGAATATATGTGTACCACGAAAATACCTATTTGATCGTTTTTTTATCTACTATTGATTCCTAAAAACAATTTTATTAGGTAAAAAAAACTCTTAAATTTGGTGGAAAATTATTTGGTTTGTCTCTGATTCTTTATGGTTGAACCGAGGGTTGAACTTGAACTTGAACTATAGCTTTCATTATGAGCTTTCCTGTCTACCGAAAGAGGAGAAGCATTGAGGTCATTGTAATTTTGCTCTTCGATTTTAAGTTTACGATTGCGAAATGGATTTCAGAGTATTCTGAACAACTTCGTTATGTATGTCGGCCTGTGTGTCCGCAAAACTTTTTAATAGCAATTTCTACAATTCTCAACTGATTTCGATGGGAATTGATGCGAGTTTACACCCAAACTTAAAATTCCAAAACAAACGAACAACCATATAACATTCTGAGACCTTTCAGACAATCACACTCGAACAATTGAATTTAACTTGTTTAGATAACCCACATCCACTCATATATGCATTCAAACCACTCATATTCTTTCAAAATCTCAACAATTCGATCAATGATTCACAGAGCTTTAATATTGCCATTATCCAAAGTAAACCGCGAAACTGAAACAAAAATCACAAAAACATTAGATGGAAGCAATGGGTTCAGCATAAAATATCACAAATATCCATAAATGGAGTATACCCCATCGTAAAAAACAAAGAAGATGATATAAATGAAAAAGTAGATGATTATCTTTTCATCGAAATTATTGAACAGACATATTAATGACTGAACAAACGAAACTGTGATATTCCAAAATATTTAACTTGATCAGAAATGTTTTCTCCTTCTTCGCCATTTTTTCGTTTTTTTTAGTATTTTCATTATCCTTTTTTGTACCTGAATCCTTATACATACTTGTGGAATATTCTGTGTCTGATGATAAACTTGATATAAGTTCGAAACTGCGAGGCTATACAATGTAGTCCCCAAATTGTTAATATTACATTTTTGGTAGAGAAAACATAGAAATTATAAAACTTGTTTCAATCATGATCAACTAACTATTACTTAGTAACGGCTGAAACAGTTCAATATATGAGTATCCTGTTTGGGATGTAGATTGTAGGTAATATATAGGAATTTCAGCAATTCCAGATAAATGGTACTCGTAAAATAAGCACAAACGTGAAATTCTCGGTATTTCTTTATAGTTCTGCTCCTTCGATTTCAATGAAATTGGATATGGGTTGAAAAATCAATGGTAACATAAGAATTTCAGCTCTTTAGAATATACGTTGTGAGCTGCAAGAGCGTGAATCAGCAATTCTTGAAAAATGGGAAATAACTTACAATGTAGTGATGATTTTAATAGCGAAGGAAGCATAGAGGCACACATATTATTTTAAACTCAAAAGCTTATTTCAGCGAGCTATCTAAATGATAACTTTGTTGACGCCATATCTCTAGAAGTTGGACCTTTCAGAAATGTGACGAACAAATGTGTTAATTATTTTAATGAAATGGAAATCTTGGCGCTATAATACCTAACAACTGACATTTGTATTGCAATATATGCCATTTGCATAAGATCGAGCCTAAGATATTCTATAAAAAAACTTCGGACTTTGGAAGGAGAAGTATCGATTAATTCAACGTCTTTTCTATTTTTAAATTAGTGGAAGGTGCATTTACAATAAGGAATTATTTTTCCATAATAATCATAAATTCAATTATCGTAAAATCATTTCACTTGATGAACTTGGAAGCAGGAGATTTCATAAGCGAGTGTGATGAAATCAGAAATATTTTCTTCCCATTGATGAAAAAATATAAGAGACATTTGAATGTTTCATGATTTCCAATGATCTTTACGTTCGCACCGAAAGAAAACATTAAATTTCGGTGTTTCCATAAATTAATTTGACATTCCATGAATCGTACCTGGGAATTATTGGGAATCGATAGACCAGTAAAAATTTTCCACTAGATATGAATAAAAACTCAAATTTAGTTATCGAAACATCAACTTTCAGTTTCGCTAGACTATTTATTTCTTGATAACTTTTGAAGTTTCCATTTTAGGTATTGGGTTTGCTTAAGTAGAATTGTCTGAAGGAATAAAAAATAAAGGCTGGACTTTGAAAATCTTGACTATCGATGAATTTGAGTTATACAAGTTCATGATCTTCCCATAAACACCTTGTACATTTTTGGTTCAAACCACAAACAGTTTTATAATACGTATTGGAACGGTTTTTTCGAAAAAAATCTATTTTTTTCGGCAACCGCCCGGGAAGTGCTCACTTCCTGGACGCTTTTTCTCTGAGAAAGTAGCATTTCCCGGCCTAGTCCGGAAAGTACGTACTTCCCGGACTAGGCCCGGACCCTGTATACCAAAAGTAAACAGTTTTTTTTGCGTTACCTCTAGCTCCTTTTCTACCCCACAATGCTGAACAGCAGACTCGCATCTGATCCCACACATCCAGACAGACGTAACAAAAAGGATTTCATATCATTCCCGTTTCTGGTCCTTCGATCTGAATTTTCCAGGACCATTCACATCTTTATTTTCGAAACACAATCTCGAATCGCCATTCGATTCAGTCGGTGAACGAGTATCGATGTATGTATACAAGAGAGGTTTTACAGTAATCCGATGTCAAACGGGGAATTTTTTGCGCCTCGAACGGCCTCAGCCGGAGCAACTTTCCGTATCGAGGTAAATCTGCACGTGTCTAGAATGCCACCGGAGTAAGAAACGGGAAAGCGTCCTCTTGGAGGCAGTGGCCGTCGATTAAAATCTCACTCGGGATAGTAGACAGAAGCAATAAAAAGTTCAGGTCGGGGTAATTGAATTAGAAGTGCATCGGAGGCTGGCTGAGTGGGTTAGTAATGAAATTAACGCTGAGATAATCGAACGCGAAGAATGTTAATGGTGAGAACGGAAAACAATTCGTTCTGCAGGACGGAATTGTAACATCCAGTTGTTTGCGCATCCTGCGTGTCTTTTTTTAGTCTTCGGTAGAGATCGTTTGGATTATTCTATTGCGTTATTTCAGACGTAAAATGAGGGGATCTTTCATGAAGCGTTCAGTTACGCACTGCAAGAATTTTAATGATTTTTTCGATATCGAGAACTTTTTGTCACAAATTTTTTTTTTACTTTCTCAATTATTTTACTTCAAATATTTGTAATTTTCGAATTTCTAGCCGGGATGGTCTTCAACGACTCACTGATGATGAATCCGTCCTCAAAACGCCATTTGTCCAGGAATTCGTGAACACGATAACTCTCAAACGAAAACACCATGAAATTTGAAATTCTAACTACAGCGGTTATGTTCGTTAGTGCTTAAAATCGGACAAAGGGCCGTTCGTAATTCAGTTTTCCGGAAAATTTCAATCCAACATAAAGTAATAAACATAGATAGAGAGAGTTGCGCAATTTTTACATGTCCCCAACATGGTTAGATTACGTTGTCGAATTGTGATATATTTTCAAATCCATAATTTTACTATATCGTTATGAATGAAATATATTTATTTGAGTTATTCCCGATTAAATATGCGAATTTGAACATTTGGAATCCGATACTTTTCCTAATTGTCGAATTTATAATAAGCAGAATATTTGTTATTTTTTGTATCTACCTGCTGAAATCCAAGGTTTGACAACTTTTGCTCTCCTAGTGTCATCGGTTGTTTCACGTCGATTGGCGCGCTTGAAGTTTTGAATTTTTTATATATTTGGGTATTTATTTCAATATATTTTGAGTTAATATGAAACGTTGATTCACTATGGGACATAAAAAGTGCGTTCTTCGTGGAGAAACTCGCGAATTGAGTGAAATATCGTATCCGCGCACTTCATGACAAAGATAGTTCATATTGGTGACAAAATTTGCTTAGGTACTGAAAATGACATATGCTCCGTCTATCTATGTTTATTACTCTGAGATCAAACCTATTCCATCGGAGTTGAAATTTGTATTCAGAGGTGAAGTTACAATTTTGAGCAATATTTCTTTGACCACAAAACCAGCAGAATTGAAACAACAATATCAATCTTCTTGCAAAAGTTCATGCTCACGTCATCACAACCATAGAAGAAGATTATTGCAAAAGAAATGCCTTATATTTCCGTGATGAGAGATTTGATTTGGACGATATTGCATGTGTATTTGAAATAACAATTTCAATCACCGTGCAAAATTTTGTGCTGATATCATCCTCCGAACCATAGATATTTTGGAGGAATATAGAAAAAAAAACCTAATATTTCAGTAACAAGAGTTCATCATGAAGAAAAAATCTTGTTCGATCTTTTCGTGATAGAATTGGACTTTCGGTAGTTCCTGAAGGACTAGCTAGAGATATGAAAAATGATTAATTGATTAATTTCAAATGTAAGAATAGTTTTTAGTAGACCTTTAGGTCCTTAATCAAAAAAGCTGATCAGAAGACACTGGTCAATGCTGGTCCCGAGGCTGGTCCCTACGTTATATGGTGTTCAAAGTAGACTCATGTATGAAAAAGATAAATAGCGCTGAAAAATTAAAGAAAAACCTTAGCGATCAATTGGGGAATAGCAATTTCACCAGCAGAGTAGCGAAAAGACTATTCAGATAATATATGTTCCCCGACTCAAAAGTTGTGATAATATTACTCTTGAAGATTTTACGTTGTCTTTTTTGAACACCCTATAACTTGGGAACCAGCTTTGACCAAAGTCTTCTGATCAGCTTTTCTTATTAAGGGTATAAAGGTCTACAAAAACATTTGAAATTAACCGGTAATCATTTTTCATTTTTACAAATTCCTATTTTAAAAGGATCGTTTTTGTCAAACAAAAATCTATGGGAATGAGCTCCTGCAATTCAAAAGGTCAAGCAACAAAATCCAAACAAACTTCACAACCCACGACGTGAACACACGAATTAAGAAAAGCCATTCCAACCAACTCATTACAACCTCTGCAGTACCTAACAGGCGGATCCCAATTCAATTTCGTCTTCTGGGGTACCTTGGAGACCACTGCCGCAAGAATTGGCACGATTTCTTCCGCAGTAACAACCTCGAAGGAAACAACGGTCTGGTGCATTTTTGCCCGGCAAACCGACGCTGTGTGAATCGATAGGGGCTCTGTTTACCGCGGCTCCTCACCTTGACCTACGCGACTCTAACGCGGCTTACGCCCCCGCAACATTACGCGCCAGCTTAGGAGACGACGCTTGGAGGCTCGCTGCTGCTGCGGTCGTCCTTTG
This sequence comes from Harmonia axyridis, assembly GCF_914767665.1. NCBI lineage: Eukaryota > Metazoa > Arthropoda > Insecta > Coleoptera > Coccinellidae > Harmonia > Harmonia axyridis. The sequence goes on from NC_059503.1 coordinate 18,193,414, forward strand.
GTTTTTCCCGACCGGAACGAGGAGAGTTCGCGTTCATTCATAAGAGCGAGGATGCCGCCAAGGAAAGATATCGGGGTCCGGAAGTCGTGGAGGATGTTGTAGGATGTATGAATTTTATGGAAATTCGAATGGAATTGAAGATAGAGAATTTCATCCAATATTGAATATTTTTCATTGACATTTTTGTGACAAATTTCAGGAGTTTTTGTGATAATGTTTTTAGTTTTTGTGCGTTCCTCGAACAGTGCAGGGTGTTCCTGAAATAGAGGTACAAAGGAAAATGAAAAATTCCTTGGACAATTTTAAGAAAAAAAAAGTCCTGTAAACATCATAACAACCATTGAAGAAGATTATTGCAAAAGCAATGCCTAATATTTCCGTTATGAGAGATCTGATTTTGACGACGTTGGGTTGTGTAATTAAAAGAACAATTTCAATTATCGTGCAAAAAAAAGTCCGGTAAACATAGGCCCGCAAACGTTTTGTTTTCGAAATCAGGTGTTTCTATTTTTTGTGATGATTACAGCGCTTTATCGAGTCTATAAAGGGTGTTTCATAATATATGGACTTCAGGATATGATAGCTCGTCCAAAGTATAAAAAAAATTCGATTAACCTACCCTCTAAAATGCATCATTTTCGAGATACTGGGTGTTGAATTTGAAAGAAAAAATCGCTTGTAGATATTTCCAGAACTTTTTATCGTACAAAAGAAAGCTTTCGTGAGCATTGTTCAGTTGTTCAAAAAATAATTTTGAATTGTTAATCTGTAGTTTTTGTGTTAAAAAAAAGAAAACCAGTGAATACCATGTTTTTCAATATAGAAGTTTATATTTCTCGAAAATTGTCGACTTTAGAGCGTATGACTAGGAATGCTTTTTTTGTGTAGAAAACATTGGCGGTTCAAATGAGCGTCTCAAAAAACGTACTTTTTTCATAAAAGTAAAACAGGGGAGGAAAACATCCACTATTCCTTCAAAACGTTCACCAATTAAGACTTGAAAAAAGAAATACACACAAAACATAACTAATTATGATTAGAAAATGTTTGCGAAAACTGTTTTCTGTACGATAAAAGATTCCGAAAATATTTGCAAAAAAACAATTTTTTTTCAATGTCTCGAAAATGATGCATTTTAGAGGGTGAATTGATGTAAACTTTTTTCATATTTTTGAATAATATAAAAATAAATTTTGAAATGTATAAATATCCGCTACAAATTGGATAAATAAGTACCAAAACTTATAATTAATTTATTCATCACAGTCTACTATTTGGATCTTATGAAATTTCAGATTTTTTACGATTTTTCTGAAGATTACCAGAGAATTGTTTGAAATTTGTTTCCCAAAAGCAGATATGACAAAAATACAAGAATCCAAAGAGTGCAGTACTGGACCAAAAATTCTATTTGTATTTTTCTGAATTACCAGTGGTCTGCCAAGAAAAGGTTCTGAAGGAAAGAAGCAGTCACTGCCCCAGAAAAATAACACACTGTAGATTTGCATACAAAATGAGCTTCACGAGTCATAAGATAAAAATTTCAAATTGAAATATCTATGCCGAATTTATGTTAGGGAAGGTGCTATGAGAAAAAATTTGAAAAAAAAATTTAACTTCAACACCCTGTACCTCGAAAACAAAGTACTTGGCGGTAATGTTTAATTGGATTTGTCTCTTAAAATGGTCCGAGGAATCTGTCATTTTCGTTTGTGCCCCCAACTCAGGAATACCCTGTATATGTAGGTAGTTATGTTAATTGGCGCATTAATGCGAGCGCTCAAAAGCTATTGACTTCGAGACAGCGTTTTATTTTTTTTTTAATGATCTGTTTGCAGTTTCTATGAATTTCAGAGAAAAATTATGTGAAGTTTGGGAAACTATTATCCAGAATCTACTATAGCCTCAATTATAGCCTTCTGAATTCAATGCAATTCCACTTGATGCAAGAATTTTCCTCTTAAAGTAGAGCTAAAAGAAATCTGATTTATCCTCCGATTCATCTCATTTAAAATTCCTAGTTGAAGTGTATGAAATGACTTTCTCATTAAGTACCTCACTGAAAAGAAATTTTTGATTTTGATTGAGTTGATTAATATGGAAATATCTTCGGATTCTTCGGAATAACTAATCTTCACGAGTGTGTATGTAAAATTGACAGCCTTTGTGCAACCATTCGTTATGGCTCATGAACCTAGGCTGAACCAAATTGTTCTCTTTTTAAAGGTGAATTGAAAAAATTCTGAAATACTTATTTCATTTCAATAAAGTATTATAACTCTTATAATATAAATACATTTTCCTGATCTGACGACGCTATCAATACGAAACGAAGCTTAAAATTTCTATTTTTTACAACATTCAAAATCTCAATCCGTCGGTTTTTTGGTCACAAATTTAATAGATAATTTTTTTTCGATATTCTCCCCCAAATTTTTATGATTCTGATTTAGATCGAATTCATAATTTTTAAATTATAAGAAATGTAGAGTTTCGAAAGGTCATTCTCACGGAACCCTTGCAGGATTTTTACAATTAACGATCTTGACCGTGGCATATGAGATCCGAACCTATCCTGAAAATTTCAATCCCAGGCTCAAAATTCGAATATTACAGAGAGTAGTACCTAGAAAAAGTAAAATACTTAAGTGAAATCTAACCTTTATAAATAATGCTCGATTTTCCTAAATGGTAAAAGAACTAATACGCGGTGACATAACTCAAAGACCGCAAAAAAGCAGAATTTTATCAATACCTCCATTATATCCAGAAACTCCTGATAATAACTGAAACTTCATCATTAAATTATTTCAAACGTAACGTTACTGCAACTTCACATAAATTCTAACAGAGCGCTTTCATTATGAGATAACTATCAGCGATAGAAATACGAAGAACGTCTGCCCGAAAAACGATATTATTGATACGCGAGAGTATCAGTATCAGCCGCTCATGAAGTATAGAGTTTCTATAACTCAGTTCTTTTCGCAATACGATAGCTCGGTCGAGTAGGTGATTTTTTTTCTCGGTGAAGGTCAGCCGACATGTTCACAGGAAGTTTTGGTTTTACGTTCCATAAATAACTGTACGAGTGTAGGCGACTGCTAACTAGACCCTAATGAAAATTCATTCCACACAAATAGGTTTTGGTTTTATACAGGCCAGTTCCCGAATTGATGACCTCACACGAATAGATTTGGCTCGTCTTTCTGGACCAATTGTCTTTCGTCAGAACGGGCACATTATCGATATATTTATGGTGTTGTTTTTTAGAATGTCAGGATTGGGAATGACATCAAAAGAGCCGAGAATGAAACGATGGAGAATTCAGGCAGCATTGCATAAATTCGATTATTCAAATGAGGACTTGTTATTTGTTCGGTTGGCAATATGAATATTTGCCATTGTTGTTAATTCCTTTTGGGATTCGATGCACGTTTTCATCTATTTTCCTATTCAAATATCCACAGGCAGTAACACAAATAATATGTTTGTGTTTTTTATTACTTTGTGCCAGAAAATTGAGAATTAATAGAATGGATCAGCATATTTTTTATATAAATAGATATCAATTCTCTCTTCTGCGAAAAAAAATAATTCAAATAATTATCTATACAACTAGAGTGTCGAGCGATTCTTTTTTTTTCGAATCAAATGTTTTTAAATCAGACAATACAATGAGTGAAAAAATATCTTAACACACAATTTTTTTCAAAAGGTAAGAGGCTCGGTAAGAGGACTGTAAGTATATAAGTTTTTATCAGAATATATAGAAAACGTGTGAAACTAAGTTTTTTTCTATCGAGGTTTCTATAAAATATATTATTTATGAGGCTTAGCGTTATTATCTATACTTCTTCGAACTTTTCTCAAAAAGTGGAATATAACATACACTTTTTTTATGTGGAGAAAGTTAAATTTAACATACCGCTGTAGAAAAATTTATCTTTTCAAAATAAAAGTGATTAAAAAAATGCGTTCATTCAGAAAAAAAATCGACGATCTTGAAATTGATTTTACACACATAACTGAAAAACAGAGAATATGGAAAAAGTTAAAGTCAAGGTTTGAGTATTTCTCTCGGTATTTCTTTTTTAGAATGAATAAAAAAATAGTTAGGAATCATTGTTGCATGTTTCAGAGAGATTATTGAGCCCTTCAGGTATCAACTGTTAGTGATTAAACTTAAATTTTCGATATTTCTATGAAGTCTCATAAGAAAATATTCATAAATTTTTTTCAAAATCTAATATCCCATCGGATTTCATTCATAAATTCAGTGTTTCACAAGAATGAATGAGGAAATCTCGAACTCATATAAATAGAATCAAACTTATCATAAATAAAAATTCGATTTCTCTAGAAGACGTCATATTCTCACTATGTAACTTAATATTAATTTTTGCCAAATGATTTTGATATTCCGAGTTATTCCGAGTTCTGTATCCCAAATCCTAAGTAGGTATGTATTAAGTACCTAGTACCCTCGCTAGTACTTTCTTGCACTTTGGAAGTCACTTATTGAGAATCTGCTAGCTTTCTGAATTCAAGAAATTCAAAGTTATTTCAATTCATGCAAGAATTTACCCGAGTTTACCTATGAAAGTAGATCTAAAAAAAACAAATCATTTAAAATACCTAGTAGGACTATGAAATGTCTTTTTTATTACCTTAAGTCGAGCCTTACGCAAAGAAAATCAAAACATTACCACTCCTTATAGTTTTTAAGTTATGTGATATTGATTGAATCGATTAATATGGAAATATCCTCGGAAATATCTAACAACCTTCACGAGTGAGTATGTAAAATTGACAGCATTTGTAAAATCATTTGTTATGGGTCATAAACCAAAGGTGAACGAAATTGTTTTGTTTTTAGAGGTGAATTGGAAAAATTATAAAATACGTATTTCATTTCAATCAAGTCTGTGAACTCTCTATAATTCTAATAAAATATATTTAACGATGTATCGATGGGGAAGGAGAATCGAAAAATTTTTGAAATTATGTACTTATTTCATTTCAATCAAGTCTTTAAATTCTATATAGGTATATGTATATAAAATATATCTAACAATGTAAAGATATAAATATTTCAGTTCTATTCTTCGGTGATTATCATTTTGATTCTTCCGATGATAAAATTTTTGGTATGCAGGTTTTCGAAAATTAGAAATTAACATACATATTAACTATAAAAACGAAAAGGCGAGAACCGAGGCGAGAACTCAATGCAAATTAAATGTCCTATCTTATGAATACCTATTCAATATTTATTTACACCCACGAAGAAACATTGCGACATTCTCCTTGAACTGAAGTGAATCAAAAATATCTCATTATGAATCACTAGTTCTTATCCTTCGTATTTTAAACACATTAAGAGGTCATATAACAAGTAACATTGGCTCCACTCAAATTGGATAATGTGGCGAGAAATATCTTGAAAAAAAATCTAGTGTGACGTCAACTATAAAGCAACGATTTTTTTCGATAACAAATGTTTTGGATCTAGACGTAAACAAGTGGATAACACAATGTTTCGCAAAATCACATGAATTTGGAAGGATTGTGCAAATGTGAGTTTTACATAAGTGATATTTATGGAATTTATAGTTTTGCATGCTGAAAGCCGGTAACTCAAACTCACCGTATTCTTTCGGGAATTTCAATCTTCGACTTCTTCTTCATATGAGCGTGTACAGGAGAGATGCTTGGCTCGCTTCCAGAAGCCGGTGGTGACGAAGAACGGTTACTAGATGAAAGACTTCCTGTTCTACCACGACTCTCCATAACCGTTGTAAGATTGTGATTAGTATTGACAGCTAATACAGGTCTAGAATTACGATTACGTCTCTTCTTCTTCTTGCCGGTGTCGATTTCCTCAATACGTCCGAAGATATTACTCGTGGGCGGCGGAGGCATCCAATCTAAGTCTTTTTTTAGGTGACCCCTTCCGCATTTACAGGCACAGGCTTTGTAGGCCAGATCGTAGCCTTTTTTCGTCCAGAGATTCTGATGTCTCTGACGCTCGGACCAAGACCGTGCCCTACCGCAAGTTTTTAAATAGGCAAGTACCGTCTGTTCCCACTGTTCGAAACACTCACGGTGCATATAACGTCCGCTGGTGCACAATTCGTTGTTGCACGTCACACGAACAGTGTCCCTCAAATCGTCCAGAGAAATGAGCATAGGATCATTGTTATTGTGCAGCATTTGCTGCTGTTGGGCGCGAAGACACTCTCCAGTCGGAACGCAACACCTGGTGACATTGCTGGTGGTCTCCTCCAGGGATTCGATGCCCAGGAGGCCTTGAACTTGGCCAAAGTGACGTCGCGGTGCCATGCCTACTCTATCTGCATCCACGTTTAACCGAGAATTGGCGCGCGACGTGCGTGCCACTAAAACCGCTTTGGACTCCTACGAAAGTGACCTTGGCTCTGTACGTCTTACAGGCGGCTCACTCCACAGCCTACTGCCGTGCCGCAACAGTGCAGCGAAATCGTGGTCGGCGATGCACACGCATCGCACCAAGCCGGGGAAAGTTATCTTGGAGGGGAGGCTGCCTGAAGGACTGAAAGCGAAAGGTAGGGGAATTGGTGGGGGTTGAGCTTTTCACTTTCCTTAGTCGACGCTTGCGCCCCCGCTTTCACTCTCGATCAGCCCTGACCGACGCTGGCCGTCGAGACGCTCGTTGGCGTCGCCCTCGTCGGATGCAGCACCACGTATAGAGGATGCAGGCGCCGGCTTCGTCGGATAGTTGAATCGACGCAGCTTCCGGTGCCGGAGATATATCACAGCATGTTAGTTGGTAAAAGAGTTTTTGCGACGGGTTGTATTTTTTTTACGAAGAATTCAAAGACTTTTGCTGCTGTCGCTTTCGTAATAACAAAAAAAATAGATGACATTCAGTGGAAAAGGTTTGATTCGTAGTTTTCGTACCACAAGTCGAATGTTGTATCCGACAGTTTTCAACTTCTAGTCAGAAATAATATTGGAACTGAAAATCACATCATTCGTCCTTTTCTTCACATTAATACAAATAGTTTTTTTTTATACTCAGATAGATATCGAATTTTTCGACTCCTAGAAATCAATTCTGAATCCCTGTAGGTGATAAAATTCGGACTGACTTCGTTAGCATTAACAGCTGATATTATTCAAGATGAATAGTAAATAGTCCAATATCGACAAAAAACAATCACTGAATTTTCAATTTTTCACAAAACTAGAAATTATTGTAGAATATAAAATTTCTTCGATTAATATAAGTAAACGAATATCGAATTATTGGAAGGTTTTCTCACGGTCTAATATTTGTTACAAGGATAGAAACCTAAATAAAAAATTTTACTTTTTATTCAGTTGTTCAGTTTTCTTTTTAAATTCTTCTGTGAGGGATAGTATTGATTATATGATTGACCAAGGAAACGAATCAAATTTTATGATTGTTTTTTCGGTTCAACTGATGAAACAGAAGGTAAGTTTTATCTATTTCATTTCAAGCAGAATAGACTTAATTCAATTAATTCACTTATTCAAAATTTCAGACGCGCATAGACAAAATATTTCGGGGAAATCTAAATTTCTTCTTTTCTTTTCACTCGTTTGAGTTCATTTATTCGAATGAAATTTGAAAGAAGTTAGTATTTTACGCTCGATTGTTTATTCACGTGCAATCCCCACTCCTATCTTTATAAAATACGGAATCGTTTGAAATGTTTCTTTTAGAATTTATGATTTTTAAATGATGAAAAATTATTTCTCAAAAGATTTGATCCTTGTCACTTCAGTTTATTTTTTCAGCTATTGCCAGCAAATAGTAGAAAAACACTGTAATGAACTCATTATTGGTTTTCTCCTAAATAGAATCAGAAAAATTAGAATTTTTCAATAAAAAAAGCCTGATTATTGTCATACAGCTTTGTTCGTGCGCCCAACATTACTGCAGGATGTGGCAAATATATTCTGAATATATTTAGAAGATTTTGTTTTCATCTCATAGTGATAGGATATTCATGGAATTGGTGTCGTTATTTGACAACTAAATCAAAAATTTTAACCTGGTATATTTAGGATTATAAGGAAAAATATTTCAGATGGCAGTGTTTCCGAAACCAGTGAGAAGATTTTGCATATAAACGAACTTATTAGGATTATTTAAAATAAAATGGTTATAATTATAACGAGCTTCAACTTGAAACCAGCGTGCAAAAATGCAAACTACTTATAAATATCATTCTTTCCCGATAATTCCATATAATTATTCTTCGAAATAATATGTAAGATTGTTTTTGTGGTTGAAAACTATCTTGGTAAATAAAGTCACTTTCGTGATTGACGGATATTACTACATTGCATCGCCTTAGGCAATAATTATCTAGATCGTAATTCGTAGCAGGTTTTCATTCATTTTCGAAGAGTTATTTTTATTTATGCCTATAAATCTGCGAATTCCTCATCATTGTGAACAATTCGTCTTGTATTTAGAGCGGGTTTTACAAAACATTTTTTTACAGTAGTCTAACATTTCGGAACTTTGGATCCCGGCACTAGTGCGAAAAGGTATAATGACGAATAATATGCCAAGTAAACTTTTATCAAGAAATATTGAAAATAATTCCAGTTGTTCTGACTCACAAACTGAGAATTAAAATCAACAAAAAATTTACGAAAATTTTGATAGTAATATCATATCTACAATCTACGAATTGAATCGATTAACCTATTTAAATATTTAGAACATGTTTGTGCTTGTAAATTAGTATAGTAATTTATTAAAAAATAAAGACCGCCGAAGAGCGATCGAGTTATTATATTTTGAAATAATTCTTTTCTTAAAAAGAAAATTATGCAAAAAATATTTTGTTGGTTCAACCATTCAAATGACTAGATTCGAGCTGAACAGCCAAAATATTTTTTCGTTGTTTTATCGAAAAAATTTTGGTCCAGTGGAAATTCAATGAAATCAATTAATTTGGGGTCATTTGATTGAACACAAACAATCAGAACAACATTTTACTAAAAACATATCCTATGGGCTGTTTTCACTGTTTTCAAAATGTCACGATTTGGTCATAATACTGTCGAGATTATAAATTAATGAAATTATAGAAGCACAACATTGATATGAATGCTCAAAAAAAATTTAACAACTTCCTCAAACTTGCTTATAGGCATTTCCACATCTCGAAACCTTACAGCACATAAATGTGGAATTGATAGTGAGTACAATATTTTTCAAAGCAAAGTCTGAACATTTATAGATTCGGAGTTTTAAATTTTTAAATATATTATTTTTCGATATGATACAATAACTCAGGCGTTAGCCAACGAAGTTCTGGCGCGGGCGGATTGGGTTCAAGTGCACCGTTATCCGATTATTTTTTTTTTTTCATTTAATTACCGCTTCCTTTAATTATTCGAAGCAATATTAAGAGAAATAACCCGCAAGTGGATTTTCGCTTATCAGTCAAACTTTGATACCTATTCATTTTACCTCTGGCGCTCCTGCGAGGACCAAACTTTATACGGTGTTCGGCAAATAAGTAGAGGGCAGCACTGTACGATGACTTACACGAAATTATGGTTTTACCTCTTTTGTAATGATTGTTGGTAATTTTTTTTCACGAATATTTCAATAATATATCAGTGCTTTGTACAAAGTACACATCATCAATTTTTTTGCGAAAAACGAAAAGTTACCAATTTTTTTTTTATTTTCGCAAATCGAAAATATTTACTTTCTTCCATGTAGATTTTTGTTTGAGGAAATTATGTGAAGAGAACAGTGATTTATAAGAAAAAATAGTTATAATTTCGTTTTGAAGCGAGCAGCTGCGTGATGGTGTTCTCTCTTGAACTATAGTACAAATTTTGCGGTATTTTTTGATCCACTAAAAATTTCAAAATATAGGGTGTTTTTTTTTTCGAGGTATATAACTTTAAGTTGGCTTTACTGTTCGAAATTGCGACCGATCAACAGCTGTCAAGTGATTTATTCTCAGTTTGGTTTGGCAATTCATCATGAATAGACTCACGCCTGAACAACGCTTGCAAATAGTGCAATTTTATTTCAAAAATAATGGTTCTGTGCGAAATACGTATCAAGCACTACGTCCATTTTATTTTGTTTAGCGATGAAGCGCACTTCTGGTTGAATGGCTACGTCAACAAACAAAACTGCCGCATTTGGAGTGAAGCTAATCCTCAAGTATATGTCGAAACAACGTTACATCCAGAAAAACTGACTTTTTGGTGCGGTTTATGGGCTCGTGGAATCATTGGTCCGTACTTCTTCGAAAACGATGATGGCCAGAACATTACAGTCAATGGTGATCGGTATAGAGCCATGATTACTAATTTTTCAGTTTCTGAATTGAACAACCATGATGTCCAGGAGCTGTGGTTCCAACAAGACGGCGCAACATGTCACACAGCTCGTGTCACAATCGATTTATTGAAAGACACGTTTGGTGACCGCCTAATTTCACGTTTTGGACCTCCGAGATCTTGTGATTTACTACTTTCTGTGGGGCTATGTAAAGTCATTGGTCTATGCGGATAAGCCACAAACCCTTGACCATTTGAAAGACAACATTCGCCGTGTTATTGTCGATATACGGCCACAAATGTTGGAAAAAGTCATCGAAAATTGGACGTCCAGATTGGACTACATCCGAGCCAATCATGGCGGTCATATGCCAGAACTCATATTTTAAATATAATGCCACAAGATTATCTTGGGGATGAATAAAATTCATGTCAATCGAATAATCCATCGTTGTTTTATTGCAATTTAAAGTTCTATAGTTTTAAAAAAAACACCCTTTATCACCAACAACTCGATCGAAACATTGTGAAATCACCTCAAAAAGCATTTTATTCAATCCATCCAGTCTACAAATCATTATTAATGTGTTTTTTCACCTCCCATACAGGCGAACACCAACTCCACCAAATGGTAACAACATCATCTGGTTCTCAGCGACGTCACGAATGCAATTCCAGGATCCTGGAATAAACTTCATCAGAGGTACATTCAACGGTCAATCATCCCTATACGTGCAGAGCCCGACTAGCTTGTTATTACAGGTTTGATTTATCAATACGTAAACAATGCCGATGTCGAAATGTCAAACACAATGGAAGTGTCCGACGTCATCGTGCATAGGAGGACGCTGCCGACGCCGATATGGGAGCTCCTTCCTTTCATTAATTCATAGGCGTCTGGGATGGCAATGAGGAATTTCTGGTTATTTCAACAGAACTGTAGCAAATCTTACCCTATGGTTCATTATTATCTCTTTCAACTCGAAATATCTCAATAGGCCACAATAATCCTTATTATCCTTATTAATGAATTTCAATCCCAAAATCTGCATGGAAATCTTAAAAATTTATTCCTGCGGAACTATAAGTGCTAGGACTTTGTGGTTAAAAATATTGTATACTGTATATCGTAACTCTATACAAGGTGTCCCAAGTTCAAGTACTTATGAGACGTTTATGTAGAACTAGGGTTATTTGAATTCTGAAAATTACAATAATAATATTATTCGATATTCTCTAAGAAGCTACAATATTTTTGGAACTGACGTACAAAAAAAAATTCTTCTTTGATATAATTAAATTTTCAACTCTGAATGACTCTTTGTTTCAAATGTAGCATTATTCCAAATAGGTTTCATAAAACCAATATAAAAACTGAAAAAATCGGTAGAATGCGTAGTTAGTATTTGTATAATTATCTAGGCTTAGATATTCTTAATATCCTAAACATAAACCGTCCTCACATTTTCGAAGTAGAAGAATGTGGGAGGGTGTCGTACTTTCGGATTTAAAAACATTATCACAAGGAATATTAGCCTGAAAATTGTTTTCGAATTAGCACTTATTTTTTAATTAGTGTGCTGGATTTGGATTAAAATAGTGGAAGAATTTCAAAAGGCTTATGGGCCTGAAATTCAACAATTTCTGAGTTATATGAGATTTCTCAGATTTCATCGAACTGTAAACTACAAAAAATATTTTATTAAATGGATTCATCCCTTAAATTGAAACAATTTGAATAATTTTCTATGTATATTGATAGCAAATCTTCGAAGAACCTTATAGCATGAAACTCGATAATAAAGTCAGAAGTAAGTCATAAGTAGACACAAAATTCCGAAAAAAAAATGTTCATTATATACAGTCAATCGATTGAAGGAAAAAATGATATTAAGAGATTATTCAGAAAATTAAAAAAAAACTATAAATATAAGCCCGAAAACGGGTGAGAAGACAGATTGTCTTCGAGATATACAGAGTGTTTCTTGTAGTTCTACTTTTTTCTCGATGATCATAGTTTATCGAATCTATATGAATCATTGTTACAGATCGGGAATATAAGAACCGGAATTCGTTTACTCATTTCTCACCGCTTATTGACAGGGATTTGTTGATAATTTGAATTTTCCCGAGAATTTCGAAAGAATAGTACGGAATTTTTTTCTCGACATCTGTAGCAGAAACCACAAATCAACAAGAAATCAAGAAGTTCAATACCAAATCGAAGCCTCTTTAGGGCGTCCCTTGCTTTCACCGTCTTCGGTGCTCATTTCACCACGTTTAAACTTAACATGCCAATCAATGATAGTTGATTTTCCTGGTCCAGACCCCGGAAACTCTAGTTCAAGATTTTGCTTAATTTGTTTTTTTTTTCCTTAAAAAGCAATATTTTATCAGCACACGAATTTTTTTTCCTCGTTTTTTCGAATAACAAGAGTAGCTACACTTGCAACGCTATATCTCACAAACTAGTGGTTGGACTGCTGTCAAATTTTGACACGTATCGTTTGAAGGTTGGTACCAACTAAAAATCATATGAATTTAATACTAGCACCGCCATACTTATTGTCTGAGATCATATTATCTTGAATGTCATAAACTTAAATGTGATAAAAACGAAGAAATTAGTCTTTATATTTGCGGCAATTGTTTTGCCAAGACTGTGGCTTCATCAGGTTACATTTAAACTGATGATATCAGTCGGAATATTCTAATTATTATTATTTTCAATACTCTGGCTCTGACCAGAAAAAATCTAAAAGTTCAATCAAAATACATTGAAAAAAAAGATATCGCTTATCCCAGTGTATAATCTCAGTTCACCTCATAATTTTTCTGGAATCACCATCTAATTCCCATTTCACTTTTTCAGCTGAAGAGGGAATAGCTGCATCCAGCAAAAAGGAAGGGACAACGAGTATATATGAATTCAGCAACAACGAATAATTAGGAAAGTAACGAGATAACATCATAACAATAAAAGCAAATCGTCTTAATCACTAGAGACGAACAAAAAGCAGCACAATAGGGAGCATTAGCAACTATTTATGGGAAGGATATCTGAGTCAGCTCACGCTAACGAATGGGAACTACAATAAGATTTCGAACATAAACATTTTCAGGAACATGCACAGGGAATGTTAACCTTTACAAATTCATGGAACGAAACTCACATTCGAATCGAATCACACGTGAGCGACTTCTACGAACCAAGGAATAACAACCTGGCTCTCTGAACAGAGCATACTGTAGGATAATTTGAATGCGTGTTTGGAGATTTCATAATGATCGCTTTTTCAGGAGGCTGTGTACGTTCGGAAATTTTGTTCAACGGTTCTTTGCGTTTTCCCATGTGATATTCCCATTGGGAAAGATAACTAAATATCTATTGTCTGCCTTTTTTGGGAGAAATTCAATGGCAAATCGAAAAAATCAAACACGAGGAGAATTGGAAATTATCGGATGATAAATTAAGGAAATTCAACTTGAATGAAAATATTTAGGTAGTTACTTATACAGGGTGTTTCCTAAACATGCGGCAAAAATTCAGGGGGTTGTTCCTTGGACTATTCTAAGAATATTTTGTCCTTTGATGATTTTTGAAAAACCTATTTGTTTCGAAGATATAGGGGAAACAAAATTTCAGATAATAACATTTTATTATGAAAAATTACATGAAAATTCAACTCAACCTACACAAACTGTTGAAAATGACCACCTCTAGCCAGCATACAAGCATCCAATCTTCTCCCCTTCTCCCTTTCAAAAACACCAGGATCATTTCTTATTAAGTTACACCCAGCAATGATCCGATTTCGCAAGTCTTCCACATTTTCTACTGGAGTGGTATAAACTAATGATTTTAGATGGCCCCATAGGAAATAATCTAAGGGGTTTAAGCCGTTTTTAGTAATTGGAATGTTGTTAAACAAATTTAAAAATAAATTGTACCTACTTAGTAAACACAGTGCGGTACGCATTTTTATTTAAACTATTATTAATTTTAAAAATATGAAAAATGTTGTTCGCCCTGTATCTTCGAAACAAAGAGGTTTTTCAAAAATCATCCAAGGACAAAACATGCTTAAAATAGTCCAAGGAACAACCCCCTGAATTTTTGCCGCATGTTTAGGAAACACCCTGTATAACAAAATGAGAAATATATATTCTTTTTCTTCAATCGTTCAGGAATTTTTACTTTCTAGGGATAAAGTCAGACCACCAAATACGCTAGTCCCGTATTCTGATCTGTCAATATACAACGAACTTTCCTGGACTGTTCTCGGTCCAGAAAATTAGCTTTTCCGGCCTAGGCCGTCAAAATTTATCCTTAGAATTATAAGAATTTCAACTCCTGAATATTTTGGAGCTAATAGCAAAATTTTCTTTTAATCGCTTATTGCGAGAAGTACTTACATTTAAGGCGCATTACTCAATAAAAAAGACAAAAAAAGAACTTTTAACAATGGTATGGTAATTGGCTTTTCATCGAATCATTGGATTTTTCACATCTGAATTTGTAATTGAAACAGAAAAATGTGATCATTTCTCGTTTTCATAGTTTCATTATCTACTTTTCTACTCATCGAATTAACTTATGTATACTATATTATGTATAATTGATATCACTCATTTTCAACCCATGAATTCATGGACATACATTAAAAAGTGAGTTAGTTGCATTCGATATATTTTGAGAAACCTCTGATTGAAATGGTATAAAGTGGACTGAAGAATATTATCTAATTTTTTTTAATTTGGTTAAGAATGTGAGTTAGCCTCAATAATGTTAAAATTTTGTTTGTGATATCTTTATCATCATCATGATCATCAAGTTCTCAATGGACAGCTTTCGAAAACATGAGAATTGTGAATGTTTCAAATGATTAATACTAGTCTGTAAATATCAAATTAGTCTTGTTTACAATTATTGTACTAATGAAGCTATTTTGGAACCTCTTTTTAATTCATTATTAAAAAAAAAAAAATTAACTATTAAAAAAAAACAAAACATAAACTCTGTTCACGATTCAAATCTAGTGTATTCAGATTGGAGTTCCATTGAGGCCAAAATACACCAATCCAGTTTTCCTCGAAAGTTATATAAAATATGTCAACTGCCAGAATATAAAACCCTCTTGGTTGTACAGGTTTTGTCTAATTGTTTTAGGCTAAAATACTAGCAGTAGAAACTAGAAATACATACCTATAGTGAACCTACATACCGAGACAAGTTATCATATGAGTCATACTAAGTATTTAAAATTTGTATTGCCATATAGTCCTAATTTACCTCAAGGCAATCAAAGGCAAGGAGAGGAAACATAAGCAACATCCTATTTTGAAAAAAAAAGGACGAATAGAGAGAAATAGAGATTGAAGTTTAACTAAACAATAACATCAACCTCAAAAAAGACTAGTCATAAATAAAAATTATGTTCAATATAAAAGATTTTGAATTTTGAAAGGATCTGCAAAGGCCGAAATCTGTACTACATCTGTAAGGGATAGGTATTTACTGGTTATAACTATAAGCCATATAGTCAAGCAGAAAATGTTAAATGCCAGCTGAGCACAATCACAGACCTTGAATCTGATATACAAAATTAAGTTGATGTTTTCAACCAAATTTTCGAGGTTCCTAAAATCGTTCCTGGAAAATAGGAAATTTAGAGTGAATATTGATAGTACCAGGTCGACGATCAGAGAAATTGATGCCGAAGTTTCCCAAGGATCGGTGATAGAATCGCTGTTGTTCAACTTGTACATGGCGGTCATACCAAAAATGATTAGATGCGAGATAGCCCAGTAAATGACACCGCTATTTACTTCCACAGGAGAACGTGGAAATCAATTACTAGGCAGTTACAGATAGATCTAGATAAACTGATGAACTGATAAACTGCAAGAAATGAACATTCAAAGTGATATCGATTAGAACAGTTGCAATATACTTCGGAGAAACAACAGTAAAAAAAAGAAAAAGGAGGAAACGAAAGAAAATCAGACGATAGAAAGGAAAAAGGAAGCAAAATATCTGGAAGTTAATCTAGATGAAAGAATGAAATAGATAGAAGAAAACAGGAAAAAAAAAGGCAATTGCACCCGCTACTTAACCCTAAAAGTAAACTTTCCTTAGAAACCAAGCTGAAGATAATGAAAACTGTGCTAATACCAAGCATTACGTATACAGGAATAATCTGGTATAAAACGACAGACAAAGAGAAAGATCAAATACAAAGTACACCGAATACAGTAATCAGAATAGCGGTTGGTTCCCCATGGTATATTAGCAATTAACAAATCAGAGAGGAATTGAGAATCGAAGCTATTGGTAAATAAGTAAACAAACAAATAAAGAAGAAAATAGAGACGCTAAAAGCGCACGAGTATAGAGAATTTAGAAAGATAATACAAATCCGAACAAGAAAGACAGACAACAGGAAGTAGCTTTTTCAAAGAAGCAAATAGAGGAAGATAGTGAAATGTAGAAGTGAGAAAACTCTCTCAAATGAACAACAGTAAAAATTTGGAGAAATTATAGAAGAGGCGTAGGGAAACATATTTCAGTCCTTAAACAAAAAGAAGACCTGTAATGAGTTTTTTTTATGATTTAAATCAATTGCTTCTACTTTTACAATTGATAAGCCGTGAGAAAAACATGAAAAGCAAATAGATCCATATCTCACATTACGTCACGTCTATCAAACGTCAAATCAATCAAGACAATTCTCTTGTGTCACCACCAGAAGATGTTCGAAATCACCGCAGCTTCCATTCATTCTACCCCCCAAACTTTTCCGCTCCAGATAATAAAATCTTCAAGAAGAGAAAGGACGAGAAGCTTTGTTTTATTACTGGTGACTAATAGCGCTATAGAAGACCGAGTTTAATTCAAATTCAAATGACCCATCTTTGACGGAATTATGCGCAGTAGTAAAACCAGAACTGTGGGGTGGAGCTGAAGATCTTGCATAGTAATAAGGGAACACCTGGTGCATTGAAACGGGAGGATGAATGGGAACCTAGGAGGGTTCTTATTTTTTCGAGCTCTTAAAATTCCCATTGAATTGCGTTTTTTCTTCCTCGGCGTGCTACGCTACACCGATGTCAAGGCCAGATCTGATTCCTTTGTGCGCGATTTAGTGGGTCATACACGTTCCGCCCTTTGGACACGGGGGTTTTGAACAATCGAGGTGTATCGCTGGTCATCACGCGAATGCCATTGCAACAGAGGCGACTCGTTGTATGGGGCAACTAAGGCCAAGCCTCACATGTGAAAATTAATAAAATGTAAAATTTTTGACACATTATTTATTTGAATATGAAACATTTTTTAATTTTTAATCGAATTTCCATCAAAGTTTCGAATTTTCACTTTTCAAATTGAGCGCGCATCCCTTTCAACTATACAACTTTAATTCTAAACGCTCAAATCGTTGCCCGAGCGCATAATAAAGTATACTTGCATATGCAATAGCACCCCATACCATAACGCCTACTGTCCGGTGTATGTACATGACGCTCAATATCAAACTGAGGTTCACGTCTTTCTCCCCGACGTCGTTTAACCCTTCTTTGGCCATTAGTGCGCCAAAAGAGAATTGAGATTCATCAAAAAATACGACTTGATGTCATTTCACATTCCAATGCTGACGTTCTCTGCACCACGTCAATCATTGCCGGCGATGCTCAACCATCATGGGTAACACAAGATGGGGTCGATGATGCTGCAGTCCAAAAGACCTTATGGGGCGGTAAACTGTTCGATTAGTTTCTGGTGGCCTTGTTCTCTTAACCACTCATCAGCCAAGATCGAAAGCAGAAAACATTTTTTTTGTTTTATAAAATACAAATTGTTATTGCATTTGATTATTGGTTTTTGTTCTTGAAAATAAAAGTTAGAGTTTAAGAGGGAATACCACCACGTGGCTTTCAGCGTTTCTGTTAAACATTCCTCCTCTGGCGCTCCTGCGATAACCAAACTTGATACGGCGTACGGAGTTGTAAATCTTCTTTCTCTTCAAGAATTATATAAGTAAAAGGCAGCACTGCACGAAGGTCAATTATTTTTGTCCAAAATAGTTTTACCTCTTTTGTAATGAATTTTTGTGGTTTTCTTCACGAATATTTCGAAAATAGATCGATTCTTTGTATATCAAACATATGCATGATGTACTAAGTTCACCCATCCAGATCGAAGCAACCATACGATTTCTCAAAGATAATGAACTGTACTCTATTATTTAAATCTTTTTTGATGTAATATTGACTACTTTCAATGTGATCTTGTGTCAATGACCATAGCTGTCGAGACACGTTAATTTAAATAAATAAATAAACATATCATCAATTTTTTCGCGAAAAACGAAACGTTATCATAATTTTTTTTTCAAATTAAAATATTGTCATTCTACCATGTAGATTATTATTTAAAGAAATTATGTGAAAATAGATTTTTCATCTTACATCTTACATCCCTGATGGATGTAAGAGGAAAAATCTATAATTTCGTTTCGAATTAAGGAGTCACATGGAGATATTCCCTTTTTTATGGTTTTAGTTAGGCTATTGACCTCCGTATAAAAGATCCACGAGTCAAGAATTAAAACCTCATATGTCTGAGCATCAAGGTGGCGTGGAAATTACTTCCTTCTTCGACCCTCACCTGTTTGAAGTACCACGAGCCGCCACTGCGTTGGGAAACAGAATCGTGAATGTAATTGCGGAGATATCAGATTGCTTATCTCACACGAAAAAAATTATATACCTTCGGAGGAATATCGCAGAATTGCTTTCCGGTCGGAATGACTTCAAATTGTTTCGGTTAAGATGGTGCATAATTTTCAGAGGATGGGGGAATTTTTATTGAGGATAATGAATTCAGGATGCGAGTGTTTGTTTTGCAGTTAGTGGTAGTTTTAAGCGGTCTCATTTGAATATTTTGCGGTCAGTGTTGCTAGATTGGGGTGCAAAAAAAATTAAGTTTTTTTTTCGGGAAATTTGAATATGACTTAATGGTGTTCATGATGAGCTATACTAAATCACGGAATGACGAAGCGTTTCATCTATCAACGTCATTTGGAGTGCTCATGATTCAACAAAAATTGCAAATTTTGATTTCCGATGCTGAAACAAAATTTCAATAAGCCATTGCTCTAATACTATAGGAGCTAGGATTTGACGGTAAAAAAATTGTATATTCAGTGACATTCCTTTTCAATTTCATCACAATATGTTTCCAAGTTTTCTATGATTATTGTAGCAAATACGATATCTGGACTATTTTTGATTTTCTTCTTCGATAACTACATCACTGAGTTTAGCCACAAGGAATTTGTTGATGAATTCATTGAGTTTCTTTTGAGCTACATTGTATCACTATTTAATTGAATGGCCGAATGATCGATAAGACCTCTTGAATTACTCCAATGATAATTCAATTGCACCATATTGAAACATTTTAAATGACTATATACATAATTGAATGAAGCAATCTTATATTACATCATCCATTATGGAGGTTTTGTTTGGCACAATTTCGAAGAAGTTTTTTTCCCGTTGGTCCGAAATTAACTTTTTTTAAATTTATTGGTGTACAACTTTGCTTCCGCCTCTTTGCAATAGATGTGGTGGTCGAAATAAATAGATAGTAGATGTCATACAATAAGCTTAGGAATTTGAAAACATAACGTCATCGAAATATTAGTCGATTTGTGTCTGCATCATCAAGTGTCAGCTTACAAACCATCAAATTCTCGTTATTTGCGGGAGGTTTAAATTTTCTACTCCAAAATGAAGAAATCTGCGCCTGAGGCTTATCGAATGCTCTTAAACACGCTATTAGTGAAAGAATATGCCGAGAGTGTTCTCAACGCTTCAAGAACGGTGATTTTGACGACGAAGACCAACATGATGGAAGAAGAGAGAAGGTTTTCGAAGTTACAGAATTGGAGGCATTACTTGATCAAGACTCGGGTCAAACGCAACAAGAACTATCAGGATCATTGGAAGTGACGGAACAAGCCATTTCAAAACGCCTGAAAGTCACAGGAATGATTCAGAAACAAGGAAATTGGGTGCCATACGAGTTGAAGCCGAGATATGTTGAACTTGTTTACTTGTGAACTACTGGTTGCAAGGCAAAGATGGAAGGAATTTCTGCATCGCATATTCATATTTGAACCCAAGCGCAGAAAATCAAACGGATATCCCGGCCACGTCGACGGCCAAACCGAATATACACGGTTCCAAGGTCATGCTCAGTATTTGGTGGGACCAGCTCGGCGTAGTGTATAATGAGTTGTTAAAACCGACTGAATCAATCACAAACGATCGTTATTGAACGCAATGAAGGCGTTTGAGCCGAGTATTGAAAGACAAACGGCCGCAATACAACGAGAGACATTATGAAGTTATTTTACAGAATGAAAATGTTCGACCCCATGTTGCGAAAATGGTCAAGAAATACTTGGAAACGTTGAAATGGGAAGTCCTACCCCACCCACCGTATTATCCAGACGTTGTTCCCTTGGACTATCACTTGTTTCGATCAATCACACACGGCCTGGCTAACCAGCCCTTTCGGTCTTATGAAGAAGTAAAAAATTGGATCGATTCGTGGATCGCTTCAAAAGATAACCAGTTTTTTCAACGCGGGATTCGTACGCTGCCAGAAAAATGGAAGGAAGTAGTGGCCAGCGATGGACAATACTTTGAATCACGAATGTTTAACCAGTTTTCTACAAGAAACCTCTAATTTCGGAAGAAAAACGGTGGAAGCAAAGTTGTACGCCTTTGTTCATAAGTAATCTTATATTACATCATCCATTATGGGGGTTTTGTTTGGCACGATTTCTAAGAAATTTCTTCCGTGTTGGTCCGAAATTAACTTTATATTTTATAAGCATGAGATAAATGCGCATTCGGATACGCCTGCAAGATCAATCTCTATTTGGCGGTTTTATACTTCGTAAAAACTTCCAAATATCGAATGACCGATTATTTTCATGAAACCCATTAGGGAGGGAGAGGAACAGACTCCCTTTAATTCGATTAGACGCTATCTGAAGAAAATTAAAAAATCATTCGATAAAAGCAATCACTCATTGAAAAATTGAAGGGGGTCGGAGTAATAGGATGGGAAATATTTCCGATGATTTGAATACCGGTAATTAAAAAAAGTCGAAAAGTATTGTGATCGGAAAACCCATTAACTTGTTTCGGAGTGGGGATTCCTGAAATTACTCGAAGATGGAAACAAAGAAGTTCGATTATTAACAGCGGTGTGGAAAATGAGGTTGAAAAATCAGTTCGGGTATTAATATAATCTCGGAGGGTGGATGATGTACTTTCTTAATTATTCACGGTCTGAGGAATTGGGGAGGAATTTTCAGGAGGATCCGGAAGGGTTGAGTAATTTGTGCTGGATTAGTGCACCTACTTCGGGAAGATTTATTAACAATCTTGGAACACTTGATTCCATGCTAATAGAACTATAATAAAATAAACTTCGAAGAATCGTTCATTTTTTTATATATCGTGGTGGGTCCGTTAAATCTAAAAAAAAAAAAAATGTATTTGCCGGATTGTGGTTTCTGAATTTTTTACAGTGTGCCTTCATTTGAGTTAGGTGAAAGTCATTTTCAAAGTCAATACAAGTTCAACTTACTCATTTCAAATGGTCACCCTGTTCGGATGTTTTCTATAGCTTTCTTGACTAGTTTTCGAGTCATTCGCCAATTATTGAAAAATTGAAAACTTTAAGAAACTGCATGTTTGTCGAGAGCGCAAATTACAACATCAGATCTGCTTTCGGTGACAGACTGTCAAAGCATAAGCCATCCACGAATCGATCCAATTTTTTACTTTTTCATAAAACTGGAATTGGTGGTCAGTCAGGCTGTGTGCCACTGCTCGAAACAAGCGATAGTCCGAGTGACCAACATCTGGAGAATACGGCGGGTGGGGTAGGACTTCCCATTTCAACATTTCCAAGTATGTCTTGACCACTTTCGCAACATGGGGTTGAGCATTGTCATGCTGTAAAATCACTTTTTCATGTCTCTCGTTGTATTGCAGCCGTTTGTTCTTCAATGCTCGGCTCCAACGCATTAATTTCGTTTGATAACGACCACCAGTGATTGTTTCAGTCGGTTTTAACAACTCATAATACACAACTCCGAGGTGGTTTCACCAAATACTGAGCATGACCCTGGAACCGTGTAGATTCGGTTTGGCCTGAAAGCATGACCGGGATATCCCCATGATTTGCTGCGCTTGGGATTATCGTAATGCGCCCATTTTTCGTCTCCATTCCTGATGCGATGCAGAAATCCCTTCCATCTTCGACTTGCAAGCAGCTGTTCACAAGCAAACAAACGCCGTTCAACATATCTTGGCTTCAACTTGTACAACACCCAATTTTCTTGTTTCTGAATCATTCCCATGACTTTCAAGCGTTTTGAAATGGCTTGTTGTGTCACTTCCAATGATTCTGCCAATTCTTGTTCCGTTTAACAAGAGTCTTGATCAAGTAATGCCTCCAATTCTGCATTTTCGAAAACCGCTATTCTGGTCTTCGACGTCGTAATCACCGTTCTTGAAGCGTTGAAACTACTTTCGGCACGTTCTTTCACTAATAGAGGCCCCACCATAGTTATTTAAGAGTATTTGATGAGCCTCAGCCCCAGATTTCTTCATATTAAAGCAGAATATCAAAACCTTTCGCAAATGAGGAGAATTTAGACGTAAGCTGACATGTTTAATCGATAATAATTTAATGATGCAGACACAAATAGACTACTATTTCAATGGCGTTATATTCAAAAATATTTAAGCTTATTGTATGACATCTAAAGTCCATTTATTTCAACTACCACTTCCCGTAGTCATCTATTGCAAAATGACGGAAACAAATTTGTACACCAATAGTATCATTGCAGAAGCTGAGGCAACGAATTATAGAAGAATGTAAAAAAATAACGCCAATAATGCTATGAACGTGAGGACTAGATTCGATCCGAACCTCTGTGTATGGACGAGGAAGAGTACCATTTGAATATTTAATTAAATATTTATTTAGATCCCCGATAGTCTACTGTTTCAGTGTCACAGCAATTGTTGTTTTTCTATCGAAGGTTCTCCAAATGACAATATTGAATTGAAAATCCTTGATTCAGGTGTTTATGTATGTGGAAAGTACACATCATTTGAGAAAACATATAAGACGCCACTGAAAACTGTAAAAAAACAACTTCTTTCAGATAGCTCCATCGTTCTGGTTGGCTAGTTATATTTTTCAATGTCATATTCTACTCTTCATTATATTCAAATCACTCAATTTGTATTTATTCCACGAAAAATTATGATCTAGTCTCAAATAATAAAAAATCATTTATCATCAATTATATATATTATATATTATATTCTTCGTTAGTGCAATTGTAACAAGAAAATCAATCATTATTAAACTAATTACTGCAATTTGTGCATGTGAATTTTAAAAGAGATTGGTATAATTGTATATGCTTTTTTAAATATCCAGATAATTCAAGTTTTTCATCGTAATTATATAACATTCTATTGAAAGCTATTTTCGATTGAACTAGGAAATTACTGAATGGAATTAACTGATATTCATTTTGAAAAAAAACCGAAATAAAATTGTAGAAAAAAAGCAATGGAAAAAATCTGCTAACGTTATGGCACAGTTATCGAAGTAATATTGTAAAAAAATGTGTTCATTTTTGGTTGGGATATAGGAGATATTGAAAGATGGCCGATTTCCAGCCCATGATTTGAATCGCACCAGGATAAATTGCATAGATTTGCGCGAATTTATTCGCTCCCTAAATCTATAAACTTGAAATATGACGTTCAATAAGCATTTCCTATGCATAAACGTGAGCTTGTATTTTTAGTAAATATACTGTCAAAATTTTATTGTTGTTATTTTTCTTTCTTTATGGCGGTATTGAGTAACGGCTGAAAATTTTTATTATGTTTGTGATAGAACGTCGGAAACATGACTGAAATATTGAATAGAATGAAAGCGTTCTTCGCGCTGTTTGTCGCCAGAGAAAAATACATAATTCACTCCTGGGTTCCATCCCATTTCAATCACAGTTCCAGGTTCATGATTAATTCTGGGATAAATATTCTATTCTTTACGTTTATGTAGGAAAATACCGGGTAATTTACTTAAGATGTTCCCATGGAGTTATACCCAAAATTTTCAATTTATAAGATTGAATTTCTTCCTCTTTTCGAGGCATTACCTCAAATATGGATATAACGAAATAAATATGGGATTTTGGTATAGAGAAACAAGATCAGAGATTTATAGAGTTCATTAAAATGACAATAATTAAAATTTAATTATATAAAAGCATCTCATAACTATGTGCCAACATCAGCCATATAATTTAAAAAAAAAACTGAGGTCACGAGATATTGTTCATCCCTTTATTGAATTTTCTGCGGTTCTTTCCAGATAAGAAGGTTTAAAAGATCATTGGCTTTGATACCAAGATTCTATTGAGATTGATGAAAAATACGGAAGACCATTTAAAAATGTTTCATATTTACTTCTCCAACCAAAATAAGAAAATTTTTCCTGCTCCTATCAAGGATGTAATGGATCCTGTTATTGGACGACATTTTACAGTGCGCACTCCCTAATTCCTAGAAAACCTCTCAAGCGATAAATGTGGATGAACTGCTGGCAATACAAATAAATCGATAGCAGCAGTTGCCTTTTTTTATACTCATTGAAAAAATCTAACAATATCTACTTTTGTCGGCTCATATGAAGGACATAAAATAATATTACTGTATCAATATTGAATTATCACTTTGAATGATGCAATAAATATTTGTCCAGAAATATAATTATTTCAAGAAAAAATGGTTGTATCGACCAAAAAAAAATGGATTATTCAAAACTGTAATTTTTAGTTAACAGCTACAAAATTTAATTAACACTAGTACTGACGAACTGACGTATGATTCGGAATATTTGTATTTGTATAAAATTCATCCTATATTTCAAAAATGTACTAAATCAACAAACTGAATCCACTGCATTGACTGGTGTCTACTATTAGTTAGATTACATGCCAGGGAAAAGACTAGACCACTGATATCGATTTTAACCATGGAAATTAAGATATATTATCTATGACATTTCATTTTCACTTCTGTTTTCTTGTATTCGTAATTTTAGATAATAATAAATTTTTTCTATATATTGATATTATAATTTCGCCATTGTGTAGTTATGTATCTATATATAACCTATACGTATTTATATATCAAAAGTAAAGGCATTACACGTTGTAATAATTGAGTATTCAACTTCAAAAACCTTCATCAAGTAGATATGGAATCATTTGAATTTCATAATATTACTGAGTTGCTTTTATCGGGTTGTTCCAATGGTCAGAGGACTACGGACATGTCCATGTTGTTGATTGAGTCAAATATTGGAAACAAAGCCAATTTAAATTAGTGCGAAAAAAGGAAATCGAAATGGAATATGATGATATAATCATATTAAAAGATTTCAGAAAAAAAATTTCAGATAATCAGATATCAAGAAGGTACGAATACCTAATTAAGTTATGGGATATTCTGAAGAACTATAGGTATTGCAATAATAAAAACAAAACAATATGAGATTATTAGATATTGAAATTATGTAAACCAAAAATATTCAAATCAAGACCAGCATCAAGTATTCAAATTTATAGATTTCAAATCATGATTAGCTCTCAACCAGTGGCGTACTCAAGGGGGGGATAAGGGGGATATATCCCCCCCCCAGAAGGAATATCCATTATATGTAACAACCTTATATATCACAATATTATTATGAGTAAGCAAAATTATTTGGAAAACTTCCTCAAAAGAAGGAAAATTTGAAATTCTTTTTTCTTTATCACCCCCCCAAGGCTTATGTCTGGGTACGCCACTGCTCTCAACCAGTACAGAACATGATTATAGAAAATTGAAAGGAAGCTAATAAGGAACTTATAAATGAACCTAAAATAATGCACACTTTGGACGTAACTTTTCTCTTTCCAGAAATAAAATTTCGTTATCATGATTATCAGCTTTGCAATATCACAATACGATTGACCAAAAATGAAATGAAACAATATGAAATGTACTCACACTGAATTCGTCTTCTGCGTTGAGTCCGATCTAGCAACACTACTACTACATGAACTTTGGAGAAAATCACGCAAAAATGAAGGACGTCCAGGATTGGGTCTCCTGAAAAATTTTTTTTGTCACACGTATTTTTTGCTAATAATTTCAAGACTCACCCTTCGGTTTGTTTAGGATTTATTTCTTTCTTCTCAGCAAGCGATGAATTTTGTCTCAATACACTGGCATAATTCGCAGAAGGTCGTCTGAAATGTCTAAAAATTTTACAAGTACATTGAGATGAAGCGTCAGAAAAATCAAGGTGAGGAGATGAATAAGCATTGAATGAGTTTTTATTTCGAGGTGGCTATTCTTTTGCAAGCTGCAATTTCGACATTCAACCTGCAGTCCTGTATATGAAATACCGGAAATATACGATATCGATCAGTATGCGACGTGAATTGGAAACAACCATGATGTGAAATATACTCACCCCAGTAGTGGGCCTGCTCTAGGAGTACTCGAATATTGGAAAAAATCACCCAAAACATGCAAACTGAAATGAAAAAATATTGTTTCTCTATTTCTATATCGTAATGAGTTCATTACAGTTTTAAAAAACAGTGCTGTAATGAACTCATTACAGCATCGTTTTCAGAAATATTTTTCGTTTTGTGGTTGTCTATGCTGACTTCCAATCCTATCAAATTTCAACAAACGTCAATAATTGTCAATATAATATAATTTGGGGATATAGAGAAATGATTTGCTACGTATTCGCAAATTCTCATAATTCTGGTAGTGTCCAATCGATTTCGTCAGACATAATTCACGAATTCAATGTGTAATTGTAAATTATGTCTAAATTCGAAACATACGATTCATATTCAAATCCCGTAATATGTCAATTTTCGTAACAGTCACACCAACTGCCAAGATACAATACAAAAGTCACTAGAATATATAATCTGAATTTTTCATTGAATTTCGACAATCTTTTACAAAACTTGACTGAAATAGAGAAAATATCGTCTAATACTCGTTGCAGAAGGCAATTCCAACACTCATGCGTTCCAAAACTCGCTCCTTCGTCGCTCGTTTTCGAATTTCGCATTCGTGTTGGAATAGGAGCCCATTCTGCAACTTGTTTTCGAATATACTATTCTCTCGCATAAACTGGTTATTAAAAAACGCAAGACTCACCGTTCAGCAATCGAATTTATTTCACTCCTGTCAGGAAGTGATGAAGATAATCTAGCTGAACAGGCACCCTCGGTAGAAGTAACACTGAAATTTCAAAAAGGAAAAATTAAACAATGATATCGCGATAAAGTTAATTAAAAGATGAGTGCTCGTTCTTTCATGTGCCAATTGCATTCTTGGGATTATATAACTAACTGTATGTAGGTATACACATGTGATCTCCAAGGGTGCAATTGAAGCATGCATGAACGAGCCGTCAGAAGCTCCTGACTTCCCTCAGGTTCTTTGACAGTCTGCTTGAATTTTCTATGGTTGTGACACCGCTATCAACAAAAGATTTAACACAAAGCTGGGAATAGCTATTCTACTTAAATTGGCAAAAGTTTTAAAGCTGTCGGATCTGTTATGTTATGAACCAAATATAAGTGTTTAGTTTTTTATATCTTTGCTTGAATTTTCTGAGGTTCTAATGATGCTACTGCAGTGTTGTCATACGTTCCCAATATCTGGATACGATATCCACAATTTACCTGAAATGAAACAATGATTGTGTAAAATTTACTCGCCTCGTATTTATCCCTTGCATTGAGTCTGATCTTCTAGCACTACAACAACCTGAACTCTGAAGATTAACCATCATTGGTTCTGTTTTCGGAATGGGTCTCCTGGAAACATTTTTTTCTCACACATTTTTGTTACAAACAAAGTCCAGACTCACCCTCCATTTGGATTCGAATTATTAGGCTTAGAGTTTGTTTCTTTTTGCTCATGAAGCGATGTAGATAATCTATCTGAACTGGCACCATTGGTCGAAGGCTGTCTGAAAGTTTCGGATATGAAGAATTTTACTGTTATGTATCTCAAACTCAAGAAGTAAATGAGACACAATATGTAGCTGTAGCGTTGGAAAATAAGTAAGTGAAGAAATTAATATTTATTCCTTATGTTTTAATATTAATTGATGATAACAGTACACTCAATAAGTCTTGGACAGTAGTAAAAACACATTATTCATTTAAAATTTGACCTAAT
This sequence comes from Harmonia axyridis, assembly GCF_914767665.1. Lineage (NCBI taxonomy): Eukaryota > Metazoa > Arthropoda > Insecta > Coleoptera > Coccinellidae > Harmonia > Harmonia axyridis. The sequence continues at coordinate 18,222,133 of NC_059503.1, forward strand.
TTGTCAACAAAGTCCTTTTCAAAACTGATACATGTACTCTAATACTCTTCGAACTTGTTGATGTACTGGTGTTTTATCAATACACGAAACTTCAATATCCCGATCAAGTCTTACTCTATGCTCTGAAATTATTATATGCACCAACTAACGATTAAAAAAATTGATATAACACTGGCAGTACTAAATGTGTACCAGGATCATTTAGTGACGTGGTGCAAACAATATTTAAACATATTGAGGAATATTTATTTGAGATCGTTACAATTTTTATTGCCAACAAATAAATCTGTGAGAGAGATTAATAAATATTGAATATCAAGCATAATATAGATGCTGCGTTTTTTTTCTGAATACGTTGCCTTGACATTTGGTTTGGTATTTGTAGAAATTCTTGCGTTATAACTGTGATATGATATTTGTAATAGATCTTAATCGAAACTATAGACATTTTAGGAAAATGTACTCGCCTTCGTTGTTGGCCGGATCTCACACTATCACTATACGTTTTTGGGAAAAAATCAGCCAAAACTAGACCTCTATTCGAAGTTTGTCTACTGAAAAAAGGAACATTTTCTTTTACACAAATTTGTAATTATCACAGACGGGACTCACTTTCCGCTCTCCTTACGATTACAATTTTTGTTAGATTTTATTTCTTTCTTTTCAGTTTTAGATGAAGTTTGTCTAACTGCACTGGCGCCATTAGTCGAAGGCCCACTGAAATTTTAAATTTCTATTAGAGAAAGCATACATTTTGGGATGCCTTTTATTTTGTCCAGAGTCCTATATGTGTAAAACTTTTTCGCCTTGAATTCTTTTTTTCTTTTTGTGAGCCTGATCTACCACTAACACTGCCAACATAAATTTTGTCTACTCAAATGAGATCATAGCTGCTTCTCATACAAACTTGTTAAAAGAAATATTCAAAACTCACTCCTAGGATTTAATTTTTTTCAGGATACTATAGAAATTGATCATTTGAACTATTTCGTTCAGTGGAAAACTGTCTGAAATTATTGGACATAAACATAAAAGAAAAAGAAGTAATGAAAACATTTTATGAAAAAAAATAATTAGAACATTTTAAGGAATCTGTAAGATCTGGAAAGCACTCTTTGCTGTCATCAGAATGAGATCAAATCCTAGAATTGTCTCTATTTATATCACTTGGTTAACCATTTGATGGGATAGATTGAGTACCTAAGCGTATTCAACACATAAGAGGTTCTCTAAAAATTGAGCAAACTATGGAATAAAAACTCGAAACTCACGCTGCATTTCCATTTGTTGTTGAAGTTGAATCTTTGGTGGATGTAGAACCAAAATTTTCTTGAGATTTCAACGGTATTCTCTTTTCGAGTTTTTTTGTATTTTCTGATTTGGGAGCCTTTTTTTCAGACTGTAGTCCTTTATCTTTTTCTTTCTTGGGTTTAGAATTCTCCTCACCATCGTCACTAAAATGCTAATATCAGAATAAACTTCTACTTCAAAAAGAAGGGTTACTTACTGGGTCTCCTGAAAAAGAAAATTAAATCGGTAGGAACTTTTCAGAAATATTGAAAACTAAATAGAAGTGTTCTCTGAAATATTGGTTGGTACTGATTTGAAAAAAATCATAAATATCATCTTGATCGATCTTGCAGTTTCCAAATAATAGGAACATAAAATATCGGCGATTTATCCAATCTCAATTGTGTGCGAACTGCGATTTGCGAATGTATGCAATTTAAAAAATGGTGGATGCGCTTATAAAGATTGCCATATCATTTCACACGTTGAAAACATAAATATTTGCTTATAGTTTTCCCGTATTCAATAGTTCAGAAACTATGTCAATAGATATAATATTTCTGAACAAAAATTTATCAAATTTAATGGCATGATTTGAGGATTTTTTCAGCCTTTACTTGTCTATCTGAAGAGAGCTAAAATGAAAAGATTTCCACAAAAGGAGCAGAATTCAATTTAATGGATATAATGGACCTGATATTCCATATTATAGCCTTCAAAACATTTTATACGACTCCCAAAATCTTGAAACTTCCATTTCTGAATACCTTATCGAAGTTTTGACTTGTCGGGATAAACTTCATAAAGAATTCCAATTGTTAGGCCTGCCTTGAATAACCACTCAGGTTATAGGAGCAAAATATACGTTGTATTTCTGAAAATTGGAGATAATCGAAGTAAACTTATTAATTAAAGTGAAGTGGATATCGAGTTTGTTCTGTACTTCTCAAGGAACATCCTCCGAATCTGCTCCAGTCTGAAACTTCGTTGTTTGGAACTTCAGATCTATCGGAACTTTTTGTTACCGGTGTGATGAGAGTCTTGAGAAATATTGCACCAAGGGCTCTGGTATCAATTATTCAGCATATTCATCCTTTAGAAAAGGAACCGGATTCTGGAGGAGAGGAAACTTTCTAAGTTTAAACCTCGGTTTAAACTGAAGAATGGAAATCCCTTTTCCCAAGGAATGAAGAATTTAACCTCATGGTGAAATGAATAATCCTATTTTGTGTGATATTTCAGGTGATGGTAAGGATTGAAGTCACTATTTTCGCGGGATGTGTTCGGTAGGTAAAACTCAAGTCCACTCAATGTTTTTGGAGATTTTTACACATAAAGATCGAATCCGAACAACTTTTTCGGCAAAAATGAAAATTATGCAAAATTTCATGATGATATGACTGAAAATATAAGAAAAAAACATTTTGAGAAAATTCCACAACTCGGAGAATAGTCACCACATTCAGCTCAGATTTCGGGTGTTAGAACATCCAGGGCGTCAATAAAATGAGTGATTTGCGAAAATTTTCAGTTTATATGACCTCAAAGTCAAGCAGTTATGGGCGATGTCTGGATGGGTGGTTACCCAGATAGTAGTTTGGCGAAGATGAATATATAAAAAATTAAAAATAAATATTAAATATATTTTATGAGGGATATCTTTCTAAGCAGTTCAGTTTCATTGTCATTGCATATTTACACATTCAATATTTTTCAATTGTGAATATAATTCGTGAGGTTTATCTAGGTACCTATGCGTATTTCTGAAACCTAAATAAAAAATATAATGAAACTAATAATAAGGTCCTGCACATCATCACAAAATCTATGCTATAATTTGAAATCATTATGTTGAACTTTCAAGTCGAAAATAATTTAAAAATCGGAATATATTCGAATTGCGCCAAGGCACATCTCACATATTACAAACTTATTATTGATGAAACATTCAAAGCTCATAGGTACGTATTCGATATTATATGGCCGACTATTGTTCATTTTGCGATTCATTTGATGTGAATCATAAAAATACAGAATTAACCAAAAGAAATTTACATACAAATCAATTTACAATTAACAAAGAGACCAAAAAATAAGAATGTAGCATCTAAACAAGAATGAGGCAAAAAGGGAACAACAATACTTAATTCAATTGAAAATTAATCATATAGGAATATAAAAAGGACTAGGTATATTGAACAATATGCATAACAAGCACTATTGCAAGATCTTAGAAAATTGACAAAATAACATGATATTGATTTTATCGTAAAGAGAATCTTTTATGTATCTATCCGAATACCAAGAAGTTTATTATTCTAATGTCAAGTAAACACAACTTACATCAGGTAAATGACCATTTCTTTTACTCATAGTAGATAACACAATAAAACACATAAACAGAAACAACGAAAAATGTATACTAATGCACTATTGAATGCCTCATCGATCATGTGAGAGTTTTCGATAATTTTTTCAGAATATGTTTCTAGCATCATTACATATAAGATGAACCAGTGCAGTAGGGGAAATGTGTTTCCCAGTATGTATATTGCATGAAAGAGGGAATTCATAACTTTCTGGATATGTTTTGAGATGAACTCATACCAAAGATTTGAAGCCCGAAAGACACAGCAATTTTTTTAAAATGTCCATTTATTCGAATATCATGCCCTGAATTCTCTTTTTGACTGTCGGATACCCTAGTGAATAGTCTTCATTTTCTGTTGAGACATGTAATACCTAAAATGCATGTTTTGTACACAATGTAGTAATATACAGTACATTTTCTTATTCCTATGAAACTGTATGTATACTGCCAGACCCCGTACAAAACATGAAATACGTAGCATTTCAAAAATTATTCATTTTAGGCGCAAAATGTCTCAACAGAAAATTAATTGTTATCCGAATAGCAAAAAAATATCAGGGCATGCCATTTGACTAAATGGACTCATTGAGATTTTTTGAAGGTCATCTTTCAAACATTGCAGTTTTTTTCATACCACCTGTAGAGTGATACATAAATTTGCAGAAAACCTTTTCGGGAATTCATTAAAAAAAAAGCAACAATAATCTAGAACGGTTATGATCTTCAGTTTAAACCTTTATATCCGTGAAATTTGTTGGATAAAGTGGCATATATCAAAAAGTACCACAAATAAATTATGACAAGTGGGGTTATTTCAAAATCAAAATTTCATATGAATTAATGAAAAAAATTAAATTAAATTTAAAAAAAAAAATAATAATAAAAATTGGGTACCTATTTTCATTTAGAAAAACAGGGTAATATCGTGTTTCGCCACTTTGGGGGCATCCAGTGAAGTAAAAAATAATTTAAGCTTATGCACTAGGTAACTTCTGTCAACCGTCAAAATTTGAATCATTCTCCTGTCCCAAACTTTCCAAGAGTTATCGACTGATCGAACACTATTAACGCACTGTATAATCTTTAGAGATTCAAGTCAATCTAGTTTGATTTTACTCACAAAATGGACTTGACTTGAAAAACTTTTTATTTGAAAAAGTTTGACTTGACTTGATTTCTGTATCTTTAGATTTGGCTTAAAATCAAACTTCTTCAAACAGGTTGAATTTGAATATCACATTGCGCAGCATGTCTAAACCTGTCTTTTGTGCGTTGTGTCTGAACTCGAAATGTCTGAACCTGAACTTTTTTCATGTAGCTCATTCAGCTCGGAATACGTACCAGAACAAATTGAGTCTAGTTTTGAAAATCCCCCCCTCCTCAAACTCTATGAGGAAAAAATCTGTAGACGAGGCAAAATTAAGCAACAAGAAAAAGAATTATACATATTTTTTTTGGATGTTGCGGCAGGCGATTTCAGAACAATGAGAATTGGAAATTGCAAATTACGTGAAAATAAAGAACAACGGTAAAAAATGCCAATACTGGAACTAGTTTTTCAGCGACATTCGATAAAGAGTGACAAAAATTTGTATGGAGTAGAATTTTCGCAGGAAGCAACACCTTCTGGATCGAGTAGTATTTGTGATAGTAACAACATAAAACGTTGGATCCAAAATTGTCAAAATGGTTTTTGGACGTCGGCTCCCTCATTCTTAAAGTTGAAAATATTCGGTTTGTTTTATTGTACTTGTAATTTTTATTAGCAGGGGACTCTAGGGCCAGATCTCTTGTTTACAGCATTCACTCAATTTTTAAGAAGTACTGAAGTGAAAACTTCACTTTTCAGGTGACAAGTTGATTAAAAAAAAATCAAAATAATGTATTTTCTTTTTGCTTTAAATTAATGTAGGTATTTGTTGTACCCACAATATTCAACATAAGTATTTTACCCATTCAAGTCATATCTACTAAACTCTTTGAAACTAGTTTGACAAACAGTTTGAATTTTCTAACCTGTAACCATTGTCCAGTTTGATTTGACTCGAATCATTTGTCAGAAAGATTGACTTGATTTCAAGCCAATCAAAAATATTCAAGTCAAACTTTTTCGATAACAAAAATAATTATGCACATCTATTCAATATTATAACATCGGAAAAAAAATTACGAATTTACCCTATTCATCGAATCTTTTCAGTGAAAAACCATGCCATCCGTGCGTTTTTCCTAATTGAATGTTCCCCCATCATCCAAATTCTGACGTGAATGTCAAAATCGGACACATACGAGTGAATCCGCATGAGACGGGCGAAATAACCGAAAGAATTCATTATAAAACACTTCCGGTTCCTTTTTACTGCCACAGCAGGACTCGAATATCTCCCCTTTTCGCGTGTCACGTCGAAAGCGAATCCATGTTGCTAAACTCAATTAGTTTTGCTCTGAATATTTCGGAAGTTCGGCCACTGTCCATTAGTTTAATTGAAAATAAAACACGCGCCTTATCATATATGCATATAGTTGAAACGGCCGGACGCAGAAGAAATCAGTTTTGGTTTGAATTTGAGTTGGGTAGGTGTCGGCAATATATCAAGGAATATGGCGCCAAATTTTCCAGTTAGTTTAGGTTTTGCCCATCATTTTGTTTTCTATAACTTTCGAAATAGCCCGCAAAATTTCTCCCACAATGAAAGTTTTATGTTTTTAACCTGGCTCTACTAGAGAATGAGTAATCAGTAAGGTGCTTCCACCACTTAAAATATGACACTTCAAGTCTTTTGAAAAATACTAACAAGGAAACTGCAACACCTAGATGGAGCTGTTTAAATTTCAAATTTTTTTTTGGTAAAACATAGTTAAAGGAATAAAGGATTGGATTTGGAGAAAAAAATCGAAGTTTTTTTCATGTAAACAATTTTTGTTACTTAAATATTGTAGTCGTTGTTTACAAGTTTTTTAAATTTCACAACAAACCAGCTATTCGAGGAGATCCAAAGTCGATGTATAGTTGTTGTTAAAATGCCTAGAGCACATGTAAGCAGAATTTATCGCCAGCTAACTGAATTTGAAAGAGGTCGTATTATTGGTCTACGGGAGGCGGGGTTGCAATTTTTGGAAATCGCTAACCGTACAAACAGAAATCCAAATGCTGTTATGAGATGTTGCAAGCGTGGTTTGATAATGCCCTGATTCGAAGAAGAGTAGGTAGGCACTGGACGTCAAAGGGGCACAAATGAAGTTCAAGATCGACGTCTAAGACTTATGGCCATTAGAGACCGATTTGCGACAACTCGATCTTTGGCTGATGAGTGTTTAGGAGAACAATGCTATCCTGTAATTATCTGAACGGTTTACCGCCAAATAAGGTCTTTTGGACTGCAGCATTATCGACCCCATCTTGTGTTACCTCTGACAGTTGAGCATCGCCGGTAACGATTACAGTGGTGCAGAGAAGGTCAACATTGGAATGTGGAATGGCATCTGGTCATCTTTTCTGATGAATCTCGATTATATTTGGGTGCTCATGATGGCCGAAGAAGGGTTAGACGACGTCGGGCAGAAAGACGTGAACCTCAGCTTGATGTTGAGCGTCATGCACACCGGACAGTAGGTGTAATGGTATGGGGTGCTATTGCACATGCAAGTAGGTCACCTTTAGTCTTTATTCGAGGTAACATGAGAGCGCTGCGTACCTTCAAGAAATAGTGAAGCCATATGTTCTCCCTTACCTTAACCGTCTCGAGAATCCAATATTTCAGCAAGAAAATGCCCGACCTCATGTTGCCAGAGTTTGTTTGAACTTTTTCGAAGCGACTCATATTTTCGCCTATAGAGCATGTTTGGGACATATTGGGTAGAAGGCTTGAAAATTTACCCCAGCCCCCACGGACTTTGGCGGCTCTGAGACATGAAGTAAATGTAGTTTGAGATGGTTTCCCTCAAGAAGAAATAGACCATCTTATTGCATCAATGCCTAGACGTCTTCGGGAGTGTATAGATAATCGCGGTGGACAAACACATTATTAACAAATTTATTGAAATGAATTGTAAACCCTTCGGTTCTTCTCCAAATTTCATAAATGGACTCCAGGGTATACTATCTATGTTTTACCAAAAAAAAAAATAAAATTTGAACAGCTCCTTCTGAGTGTAGCAGTTTTTTAGCTCTTTCTGGGTGTCGCAGTTTTTTGTCAGTTAGTATATTTCAGTAGGGAATCGCATTATCTGAATGTCATCCAAAAAATTATAGTTGTACTACAACTAAATGTCCAAAATCAATAGCACAACAGAATTATTAATTTGGTCTCATTATTGAAAAATCAACGAAAAATGTGTGCCCTCGAAGCTATTTTGACACTTGGTTGATGAAAGTTCGTTAATTGGATTACTCTAGCTTCGAACAATGAGACTTTTTCTCATTATTCATCAACGGTTTGAACAACATATAACACCAAGGCTCAATCCAGCCGGCTATCTGAAAAATTTATTACACTAACACCAATTGCAGCTTGATGAAACGGTAGCCTTCCATTATACGATTTCTATTAACGGGGCTCAAAAGCTGTAAAACATCACATGGTGCTACACTGACCAACGATATAATTTTCAATTAGGGTTGCCCCATAAATTTCACAAGCTGAAATATAAAACAAGTACAATTTCAGAACGAATGGTTCTTAGTCCCCTATTTCATATCTCATAACTATGTTGGAATTATTGATTGATGATTTATGTGTAGTATGAGCGTTCAAATGTTGAAGAAATTGAAAAATTATTGCCGGTCCAACACGGTGGTAATCGTATATATACATAGGTTCTCGTTGTTTTCATCTCTTTCTTCATAAAACGTGTTTCAAAAATAAATGTATATAATTATATGCATCATTCTATTTTACATTAATCACTATATCATTCATTGAACGGAGCTTTGTATCCAGACGATCTGTTGAAAAGTTCCTCAAAGATAAACTGAAAAATCTGACGCCCATATTCTGAAAAAAAAAATTCTATTTTAAAAAATCTTTAACAATTTCGCATGAATATTGGATGTTTCTTCTAATTTTTTAATATTTTCTTTTATATGGGTAATTTTTCGATTATTGACAATCAACACGTGTCATTCATTCTTTTCTCTAAATCTGTGACTGGAAAATCTGTTCATTCTGCCATACCTCTTATCAAAGCAATCCAATCCCGCACCATAATATCAATCCCGCAAATCCGCAAGAATGCGGGATAGTTAACAATATATATAATCTTTGTAATCAACCTATTGAACATTCTCACCGCTCACCGATTTTGTGTAGACCTCACAGTTTTGAGGAAATTCGAACTCGAAATTTGGGAAAAAATTTTATTTCCATCCAAAAATCGTTATATCTCCTAAATTATTCGTCACAGACCCCTCAAATACAAGAGTTTTTTGAACATCGGTTTCTGATCTGAAACATAGTGAGGTTTCAAGGGCGTAGCTTACGTCCAGGAGAAGTTGCAGACTCGGGAATTTCATCCATTTTTTTTTCGAAAATTTCAGATTTTTACCTATAATTTGTAATTATCGCCAATCTGCAAGCATTTTCGTGATCTGCATAGTCGAATCAATCAATAAAATTGTACAATAGTCCCATGAAGGAACTTTTGAATTTTTTTCAATTTTCTAAGGGTTGGGTATATGGAAAATTTTTCGACGAGAAATTTTTCAGGTGAAATCAAAATTCGGCTAATCAGGCATCGTCAATTCGCTCACCGCTCACCGATTTTACGTTGACCTCACAGTTTTGACGAAATTCGAACTAGAAATTAGGGAGAAAATTCAATTTCCATCCAAAAATCGTTATATCTCCTAAATTATTCGTCAAAGACCCCTCAAATAAAAACGTTTTTTGAACATCGGATTCTGATCTGAAACATAGTAAGGTTTCAAGGGCATAGTTTACGTCCAGAATAAGTTGCAGCCTCGAGAATTTCATCCATTTTTTTTTCGAAAATTTCAGATTTTTACCTTTAATTTCTGAAATAGTGTAGGTACTAATCGCCAAACTGACAGCATTTTCGTAATCTACATAGTCGAATCAATCGATAAAATGGTACAATAATCCCATTAAGGAACTTTTGATTTTTTTTCAATTTTCTAAGGGTTAAGTATGGAAAATTTTACGAAAATTTTCCGACAAAAAATTTTTCAGGTGAGATCAAAATTCGGCTAAGCAGGGATCGTCAATTCTGGAACCGCTCACCGATTTTGCGAAGACCTCACAGTTTTGAGGTAATTCGAACTCGAAATTTGGGAAAAATTGAATTTTCATCTAAAAATCGATATATCTCCTGAATTATTCGTCACAGACACCTCAAATAAAAAGCTTTTTGAACATCGGGTTCTGATCTGAAATATAATGAGGTTTCAAGGGCGTAGCTTACGTCCAGGAGAAGTTGCAGCCTCGGGAATATCATCCATGATTTTTGGGAAATTTCAGTTTTTTACTTATAATTTCTGAAATAATGTATGTGTCTTATCCCATAATTAATAAACAAAATATATCCATAAACATCCTTGGAGAAAATTACATGGAAAATAGGCAGTTCAGTATAACAACAATCTCTGTATTTCAAATTGATAAAGAAACGTTTCAAAACGTTGATGAGTTTCAAAAAGTGTCGTCTCATATGCCAAAATAAAAAAATAATTATTCATTTTCTTGGAAACAATTTATGTCGTTTTTCTATCCTTGATTATAACAATTAACCATATCCAAGTAATTGAGTTCTCAAAATTTGTCAATTCTTCTAATTAAATCAATTACGTACCCATTTTATTTATCGATTCCGAAAACAAATTTCAACCATATCTCGCGTTCTCGGAATCAGACATTAAAATTATCAAGTTCTCGATACGACGTTGGGAGACGCTATTCAAAGCCATGAATTAACACTGCCTGTACATGTTCGATTCCTGCAAAATGGCGGGAATGTAGGTTGGATTTACGAGCGCGTACGAGCCAGCAATAAAAGATCAATTAACTGAATTGCAGAATTATGGCTGGAAAATAATGAAAGCAGTGGGTGCAGTTCGATCTGAGGCGAAGTTCGTTACTCTCCAGAACATGATTAGAATGAAATCGATCTTCGAATGAGAAACATTGATGTGGAGAGTGGGGCATGGGTGGTTAGCCCCACCTTTAGATACTAAGGTTATCGTCTGAATCTCAAAAAATGCTGATTTTGAAAATTCAAGGACCTAGTACTCAAGGGACTGAAGAAAATGATGTATTAAGTAATAAGTCTTGAAATATTTCCTTCGTTCAGAAGTGATTACTGTAACTCGTTTTTCTGAACTTTTCTTGGACTTAGATTCCAAATTCTTAATCCACTTTTGAGCACAATTGTTTGGCCATCTATTATTCAACATCAAAATTACAAAGCTAGAGACATTAGAAGGTATCACTTCCGATCGCGAGGACAAAATGAGCTTCTTATGAAAAAAATGATGACGACAAGAACTACTTACCTTATTTTTTTTTGCATTTTTCTGCAGAAAAAGTTTGTTTTCGAAAGAACTTTTTCATTTTTCAACGTATATTTTTTATTCTTCCAGTCAATTTTACGTATGAAATGAGTGGTGTTCACTCACACAATGTGATTCTGCATAATAAGCAGAACTACATCCTAGAAGTTTTATTTCATATCCTACACTCAGGTGCAAAAAATAACGCAACAAGTTGATATGTAGTAAAATTTTAAGTCTTATGGTTTTCTTATTTTTCGATGAATTTTCAAAATTTCTTCAGTAAACTGTAGATAAAATTCATAATTTCCACTTGCATATCAATTTCCTTGTTAAGTGCTGGTTTATTAGTCACTATATAGGGTTTGTTGTTGGACCCTAATTTTTAAAGGTCCTTGTGGAATAATTTAATAATAATAGTGTCTTTATTTAGCAAAATTCTAGGGGCGAAGTCTAGCCAAGGCTACTCCACTCAACCCCCAAATTTCGTAGTGAAATTTGTTCGAATTACCAATTTTCATCAAGATCCATTTCTTTTCAACATTTTGTTTTTGTATCATAGTGTACTGCTTTATTTTTTAGAGGGAAATTAATTAGGTTATTTACGTAACAGGTAAATTGATTTGTTTTGATTTTTCACTTCAATTCAATAAATTCGCGTAAATCAATTTTGAGCTGATTGATAATCATTATAACTCAACAACATATTGTTGCCTTCTAATTGCTAGACTGATAAACTAAGCTTTCCCACTAACATTATGGCACAATGAGCAAAGCCATATTGTAAGTAAAAATTTCTTCATTTCTTGAAATTTTGTAAACTATTTATTCGACCCTTCAAAATGATCTAGTGCACCTGAAGTCATGAATCAAAAAACAAAATGTTCAAAAGAAATGGTTCTTGAGGAAAATTGGTACTTCGAACAAATTTTACTACGAAACGATTCCACAGGATGTTTTAAGTTTGGGTTTTACAACAAACTTCTGATTAACCCTGTATAGTGACTAATAAGCCATCAATTAACAACAAAAATTATTTGGATAAACAGTCAGGTTAAGATTAGAAGACTCTTTTCAATTCATTCGAGCTTTCGCTCGGACAATAATCAAAAATTAAAATTGCAACTGTTATCATCAACAATGAATTACCAAACTCCAGATTTTCTTCGTCTTCAATAATATCGAAATTCAAAATTACTTTTACCATTTGTCACAAAATGAGGTTAAAACATAGAAATCACAAAAGTAATTTTAACATTTGATATTGTCCGAGTGATAATCTGTTTGTAGATTATTGTGAACATGATAGTTACACTGAATATTTTTATAGATTCCAGAAGATGCTAATAAAACAGTTAGCGAAAGCTCGAATAAATTGAAAAGAGTCTTCTAATCTTAACCTGACTGTTTATCCCAATAATTTTTGTTGTATCAATCCTACAGTCGATAACTTTTCTCTACTTTTTCTCATTTAATAAAATATTGAATATATGAGTTGAAATTAATAATTTTATTCACAGTTTTCTGAAAAATTTCGAAAATTGGGGTAAAACTTAAAAACTACGATTTTTCAAATTTTACCAAAAATCAACTTGTTGCGTTATTTTTGCTCCTGAGTTTAGTTTCCTAGACCTCCTCTTTACCAAAAAAAAACATCCTGACTACGCCACTATCTCCAAACCATGATTAGAATGGATTCGATCTTTTAGTGAGAGATTAGAGAAACGACGTCGTCAATGTGGGCACCGGTGTATGTTCCCTGTATCGAGGAATATTATTCTTGGTGTTGGGTGCCTACCGCAACAAGAAACTAGATGGTAATTATGTTGTTCGCACCCACTAGAGTCTCGTAAAATTTGAGTATACATATCTCGCGATATGCTCGACTTTAGTCGGATATAAATTCTCATAAAAGCTCAGCTTCTAGCTGATTAGATCCGATGGGTGGTATGAAATCCGTGAATTATTTATAAGAATGAAAGCCGTATTTATGTTATTTTCTTCTGGAGAGCAAGTTTTATACCACGGTTCGTTATTTCCTTTTATGTCATAAAATATCTGAACTCGTTTGAAAATATTCATACAGGGTGTTCCTAAATTGATGCGAAAGATTTATGAGGTGGTAATTCGACGAAAATATAATATTTCGATTTACGCCTCTTTCTCTCAAGTTACTGCATTGCAGAATTGCAGGAATAAGTTTGTTATTATAGAATATTGTCTACACTCTGTCCGTAAAGTATGGAACAAATTCATTTTTAGCTAAACAGACCATTTTAAGAAATAATCCTGAAACACGTCGATTTTTTATTTTAGTTTACCGTATTTTGAAATAATAATCTAATATACAGGGTGTATTACTTCCGAGTTATGACGTCACCGTCATTTTTTTTAATTGAACACCCCCATTTTGTCTCAATTTTCCGATTACTCTAGCTGAGCTGATTCCAAAAACGTATCACATGTTGATTCCAATTGGAACAGCGTGGACAAAAATACAATAGTTTTGTGTGTGATCATAAAGTAACGCGTAATATTCTTTATTAGTTAAATTAATAATATTATCAAAAATTCTTATCATCTAGCGGCAATTGGTTCGAATGTTTGGAAACAGCTCATTTTTATTAATCCAAAAATGTAAAAACTACAGGGTGTTACATTCAAACCAATCGGCGCTAGACAATAAGTATTTTCGATAATATTGTTAATTTAACTAATAAAGAATGTTACGCGTTACTTTTTGAGCACAAACAAAACTATTGTATTTTTCTTGAATTTTCTATGGTTCTGGTTAAGATGGGTTTATACAACGTGGCTTTCTTATGATCTGTCAAAGTTTAATTACTTCTTTCTCTACCACCATTCAGGACGAGTAAAGCAATCTCAACATTCCTCTGATTTACCGTACTTTTCTACCACTTAGAGAAATGATTAATAAATGACGAACTTTTTAAAATGAATAATAGTGAAAACCTCATACAGATCGATGGTCCCAAACGTAAAATGAAATGTACTAATTTTTGAACTGATCGCTGAATCGGTATAATTAAGCAATCAACATAAATTTTTTCAGGATCCTTCGAATTGCTATTCTACATCTAAATGCAATCGATAGAATATTTACGGAACCCATAAGACAGCTGCGTTCAGGTTACGAACCTACTCGAAAGTAATCATGCATGTTCATTTTGTTTTTATAGTCAAATAAACTTTATTATTATTATTATTATTAATCGAAAATTAGGAAGAATTCGTCATCAGTGAGTGGAACTTTATAATTTGGGACCATTACTGACTCCAAATTTGAAAATAGCAATGTAGGGAAATGATAGAAGGATCAGTTCTCCATCGCAAAGTCCCTTATTGCTTCGATGTGATTATCGTAGTCTTACCTGCAGGTTTAGCGTTCGTTCGTATGACGCATGACTTATGACGTCTAACGTAAGACATAGTTAAGTATCGACAGTATCCGATATGCTTCTTCATTTCAATTTTTTGCAACCATTGGAGATATTATCTGAGGAAAAATTAAACCACTGTATGATTTTTTTGTATATAGTACTGAATTGATTCATAAAAGTATCACGCCTTTGAAAGAAACCGACAAAATAAACATTTCTTCTGATGTCCACTGCGCGACTCATATAATTCGATATTGTGGCTGACACTCTGTAATCGAACGGAATATTGGTTCTTGAAACAAAACACTTTTCAATTAACTGCCACAGCTTCCTGTCTCACATTTCCCCCGAATTGAAAAACCCCATCTGATCCACATCTCTCAACGGATTACTGCAAAAAATCCACATCCATTCAAAAAAGTCTCTTCAGAGAATACGATACCGGTTTTCAACTTGTCAACGTTGCTTTGTGGAGTCATTGCTGATTAAAAAAGAGAGGATGATTAAAACGGGAATAAAAGAAGTGAAGGGTTGTCCTAATAATACACATCGCTCTGGCAAGGGGTAGGAACTGAAAGGAGGCAAGTATGGCTGGTTGTTGTTAGGGCTGGATTGAGTGGGGAATTGGGGCAATAGGTGGGCAACTCTGTAGGTGGGTTATTAGAGTTTTAAACATCGGAATAACTGAACAGATTTGATGTAACACTTTCGAAAATGTTTCTCAGGGTATGATCAGTTTGGTGGTTCTATATCTAAAAGCAGAGTTTCAAGTGAAAAATGTGTAAATTTTGTATTGCATTGATTACATATATAATTGAATTGGTTTCAGCATATTTTCAGCTTCGAATATCGAGAAATTCATCATAAGTTCCATTTTTCATTTTGAAAGTCAAAGGTTTATATGAATAGTTGCGAAATAATTTAGAGGGCTATTTCTTGTCAAAAATAGGGTGGGTCTTTCATATAAACTTTTTTTTATCCTTCCCCTGCTCAGTTGCAGCCCCCTGAAGATGGCACTCGAAAAGTAGTTTTTTATTTGTAAATAGTTTATAATTGCTATTTTTTGTTCAATTTATTTTATATTTGTACCCGTTCTCAATGAAAATATCATTTAGACATCCGCTTATTTTCGAATTTAGGGTTGAAAATTATTTAAATCTCCACAACTCAGGCGTATTATCTGTTAATAATTTTTTTTCACAAAAACCGTGAATTTTAAAAAGAATTAAAAGAGACCTACTTTCTTTAGAATTCATCACTCTATCCAAAATTAATTTTTTTTATGTTGAAATATGAACATATAAAAAGTTTTTCCGAAACAAGAATGAGGAGTGGCTTTTTCTACCCCTTGGACGAACACCACCAAAAAATTTGTTGAATGCTTTCTTGCCCGCATAAAATGTCAACTTATTTCATTTTCGTGAATTTCTTGGTTTTTAAGAAAAAAATAAAAACTACTTTTCGGGCGCCATCTTTAGGGGGCTGTAACAAAGCTGGGAGGGAACTCAAAAAAAAGTTATATGAAAAACTCGCCCTATTTTTTGACAAGGAATCATTACCTAAATTTTTCCGCAACTATTCATATACACCTTGTGCCAGGGCCGTCGCTAGCCAAATTGCCGCCCTAGGCAGAGACCCATTTTGCCGCCCTAATAGAAGCTAACTCTGTAGAATGCTAAAAATCAATATTGGATAATCAAGCGTTTCTACCGTTCTATTTTTTATGGATTAAAATTTTAATCCAATAGATGATTTAGGATAAGTGGAATGTGATAAACAATAAACGTGCTCAACTGAATTCTAATGAATAAATGATAAAATATATTAATTGAGTTCAGGTTTCAGATCCTTCGTTTTCTTTTTCTTTGATATGATGAAATTTATCAACCGAATGATGCGAATGAACTATTATTTTGAATTCGAATAGATTACAGATATTCACGATGCAAAAATGTTTAAGATTAGTGGATTTGATAAAAAAAAATCATTAGTGAAATACGTTCAAATCAAAAAAAAAAAATTCAATTCATTCTTACAGTAAATATAGATAATGCCGCCCTCTATTATTTGCCGCCCCTCTAAAGTGGGCCCTGCGACTTTAAAAAAAGGTTGAAAATTTGTTTGTTTAAGGTTATCGAGTAAAACAATCGGATGATGCGGATGAACCATTATCTAATTCGAATTCGCCCACGCCCAACACTAGTTAATTTGATATAAAAAATGAAGAATATTATAAAAAAATGGAATGTGGTATGAAATAATAAAACTTCTTATATTTCTTGAGAAGGATCAGTTGGAAGTGATGAAATGGAATCGTTTTCTTATATTTTCCATTCCATTCTGAGGAATCAACACTATAATTAGGGAATTGAAAAGAAAATAATCCAGAACCCCAAGAGGCAATAAACTCGGCAACGTAAAGGGAATGCCGACAAGCCTGATGAGTGCATTTGTTTTTCAATAACTTGTAAACACATCTGGATATTTATGAGTATAATGTATAATGAGGACCTTTTATGGTTTTTGATGTTAATTAAATTTGTCGGTATTCATTCCTGTTGTTGCTGACTGAATTAAATCTCATTTGGTACTTTGAATTTCTACACATGTGATTTTTGTTGATTAAGCTTGAAATGCCGCCCTAGGCGACCGCCTACCCTGCCTACCCCCTAGCGACGGCCCTGCCTTGTGCACAAGGTGATTTATTAGCTTACCAAAAAACTTTGCCATATGAAATTTCAACAAAAAAACATAATTTCAACAAAAAAACATTATAAGAACATATGTCTGATTTCAAGTATTTAAGGAAATGAAAGGCTTCAAAAGTTGCATTCATTCTATTAATGCTTATTTTTGTTGCTATAATCTCCATCTAGCTTATTACTGCCATTCACACAGAACGTCATAACATAAATTATTGACATATGCAACGGTTACATTTTTTGTGTTACATAGTACATTTTTATCTATATTTTGATCGATATCTTCGTTTGAAATCTTGCCGGAGGGACTAATTTTGATGTTTGCAGCTCATATTATTATTATAATTATTGATTTCTCTATTTCAGCATCGTGATTACAGTACTGAAAACAGTGATGTAATGAGCTTATTTCTGCATTGTTTTCAGTTATATTTTTTGTTTTGTGGTTGTCTATACTGACTTCCGATCCTATAAAATTTCAACACACGTCAATTGTCAATATAATATGATTTGGATATAGTGAAATGATTTGCAACATTATTCGCAATTTCTCTTAATTTTGGTGATGTTGAATCGATTTCATCAGATGTAATTTACGAATTCAATGCTTAATTATAAATTATTTCAAAATTCAAAACTTAAGATTCAAATTCAAATTCCGTATCTCTCAATTTTCGTAACAGTCACACCAACTGCCACAATGCAATAGGTACAAAACTCACTAGGATGTCTAATCTGAATTTTTAATTGAATTTCGACAATATTTCACAAAACTTGAATGAAATAGAGGAAGTATCGTCTAATACTCGTTGCAGAAGACAATTCCAAAACTCATGCGTTCGAAAACTCGATTCTCTGTCGCTCGTTTCCGAATTTCGCATTCGTGTTGGAATAGGAGCTCATTTTGCAACTTGTTTTTCAATATACTATTGTTAAACTTCTCGTATCTATGGCTACGTCGTTGGAATACCAAAGTTGTTAGACCAATCATAATTTAAAGACCGCTTTCCTAAGTTAAAGATTGATCAGGTAGAGTGAAAATTTTGATATGAGTGAAATAGTCGTAGTAATAAATTTTTGTAATTATTTCGGACAATATTTCTTGGGAAGCCCTCAATCACTATCCATTTCAAATTTCATCAGAATGAAGGGAGTATATACATAACGGCAACCTATAATCATCAACCTATTAGAATGAATAGTATACTGTCACTTTCAGATGTTGAATACAAAACATGGTACGAATGAAATGGAATAAATATAGTTTATTATCAGCACTTATTTTCGAACCTTCAATTTGCACGCATTGTTGTTTAATGCTGCTCCTACTAAATCATAATGAGCGGAATCAATTTAGCGTAGGCCAAGCCCGGCTAGTTTCTTCTATACCTACATTGTTTCTAATTGAAATCGATTAAACGATTCATCGACCATGGCCAACTAGGAAATTAGAGGAAAATCTACGTTGAGTTAAACGTTAATAGGAATATTTTTTTTCTTGTTCCAAGAATCACGGTTGGTAAGCAACTAAATCTCTAACAGCTTTCTAGTCATTAAAACAAACAAGTGGAACCATATATTGTAGTCTCAATTTTGAGTTATGTCTTCTATAAGAAATTAAAAAAATAACCATATGAAAAAATGTAAGTTCTTCATTAATTCTTTTACCCTGTGATGAATGAAGTTTATACTATGACAGCTGCGTCTTATGTTGAAGATGTCTAATAAACCACTCTACTGCCTCATTTAAATGGCTGTCCAGATGTCCTTTTTCACCAAGACTGAAGACAACGCACGTCCTCATATTGCATATCGAACTATGGAACTTTTCCAAGAAGCTTACGTTATCGTTTTACTCTGGTCACCCCATTCAACGGATTCAAATCCCATCAAATATGTGGAATTTATGAGCAGGAGACTAATTTTCACCAACCTCCACAGTTTTTGGCAATGTTGATTCACATCAACAACAAAACAATGAACTCCTGACTTAGCGCCCCCTATCGAAAGCAGCAAAATTAAATTTATCATGACTATATTTTGTCCTCAATAAACAATATATTATTTTTCAGACGAGATCTAATTTGCTCAAAACTGTTGAGCCAAACTGAAGTTACAGGCGTTTCAATCAGTCAGATTTCTCCCTTTCACCTACCCTTATTTGATGTCGTGAAATCGAAAGTGACAATTCAAAAAGATAGAGAATTTTCCAAGAATTACAGTGATTATATTTTTTCTTCAACTTTATATGAAACATTTTCGAGTAAAATTCATTTTTCTACTCGACGGTAGCTATTACGCCCCCTAGCTGTAGAGGTATGAACTTCAAAACAATTTCCAGTGTGTTCTCTTGTACACTTTAGTGGTAAAATTTTTTACCGTAAGTCTCTACGATGAGTGGATCCTGAGATATAGCCGCTTACCTCGCTTATTTGCCCACCCTGTACAGGCGGCTTAGTAAAGGCAGATATTTTTATTGCTGAGAATGTTGACAAACACAGCAAAGCGGATCAACATCTTATGCTTAAAAATCAAGGTTGAAATATGAAAAGGCGGTCAGCAAACTGAGCTGAATTGCCGGCCCTCAAATAGAGGCGCCTGAAACGGTCGCTTCACTCACTTCGATAAAACTGAATAACACGAAGTTATTCCTTCTGGGTGGAACACTTCCAATGTAAATATTTGTACTTACAGTAACAAATTGCAGTTTGTTATTCTCGATCAATTCATATGCCATCCATTTCTTTTCGGAATGAATCGAGGAAATTTTCTAATGAGTTTTCGTGAACCGAGTTTCGCTTCATTTCCCAGCAATTTTTTTCGACCATACTTCATGAAAATCATTTTAGGCACGCAAACACCGGAACCCCACAACTTCTGATTCCAGTTGTTATTTATGAAGTTCACGTCCAAGGCACGATATCTTACCAATGAAATGAAATAGAAAAGTCACGACTGACACAAGAACGAATGTTTTCGGTGTTAACGCCCGATTTTATGGACGTTTATGAATGCAACATCCCTGAGTAATTCGTTTTTTCACAACGTGTATTTACGATAATTGAAAGGAATGATTTGATGGATACTATCGCTGACGAAAATGGGAATTATCTTACAAGTGTTTTTTATTTTGCGTGACTGCATGCTTCGTTTTCTGTTCTTGCCGCATGTTATTTGTTTTAGCATCAGATTTTTCACGGTTTCGTGGAATAATCTAATTTAAGAGTTACTGAAATTTGTTCTGAATTTTTTTATTTTATTTCGAATGATCAGAGCCGGCGTTAGAAATGAAACAGTCTGGCGCCTCTATTCGAGGTGCGGCAATTCGGCCCAGTTTGCTGACACCATTTTCATATTTCATTCTTGATTTTCAAAACCAAATAAGGTTGTTGAAATAAAAACCTCTGAATCGTCTGTATAATAAATAACTCAAAGCAGGACAAACAATATACACAGATATCCCTATTACCCTCATTGAAAGAGAGATAAAATCATAATGTATTTCACACTGACGAAAAACAACACTATCTTCGCTTTGCAATTTCTTGGAAGCCGATGTTTATACATTAAAATTCCTACGATATTGCATTAGTTATGAGGGATGAATGCAACATCCCTGAGTAATTCGTTTTTTCACAACGTTCATTTACGATAATTGAAAGGAATGATTTGATGGATACTATCGCTGACGAAAATGGGAATTATCCTACAAGTGTTTTTTATTTTGCGTGACTGCATGCTTCGTTTTCTGTTCTTGCCGCATGTTATTTGTTTTAGCTTCAGATTTTTCACGGTTTCGTGGAATAATCTAATTTGAGAGTTACTGAAATTTGTTCTGGATTCTTTTATTTTATTTCGAATGATCAGAGCCGGCGTTAGAGATGAAACAGTGTGGCGCCTCTATTCGACGTGCGGCAATTCGGCCCAGTTTGCTGATAGCATTTTCATATTTCATTCTTGATTTTTAAAACCAAATAAGGTTGTTCCGCTCCACTGCGTTTGTCAACATTCCCTGAAATAAAAATATCTGAATCGTCGGTATAATAAATAACACATACTAGGACAAACAATATACACAGAAATCCCTATTACCCTCATTGAAAGAGGGATTAAATCATAATGTATTTCACACTGACGAAAAACAACACTATCTTCATTTTAAATTTTTTGGAAGCCGATGTTTATACATTCAACGTATGGAAAATTCCTACGATATTGCATTAGTTATGAAGGAGGTTTTGGATGCTTTTTCAGAAGGGGTGGTTCCAAAATTACTCGCGCCGGCCCTGCGAATGATCAATATACACTATGATTATTAGTTGTCAATCCTCCCGTGAAAATTGTCGCACTGGAATCCAAACACTTTTTGCATGGTGGACTTTTTTCCAGATTCATCAATCCACATCTGTTTCACTGATTGGTATGTTCTTCAACAACTGATAATAGATGAGTACATTAAGGATCTTAATGATTCTAGAAACGGTCAATGAATACACCATAAAAAGGGTGACAGATTCAGATTAATCAGAGCGTTACTTCATGGGAGTCTATATATCTCTATTAATGGAAGAAGTTCTACCAAAAATTTTTTAGAACAAATTAACGGAAATGGAGAGTAATGGATTTTCATTTCCGAATCATAAGGTTTCTCAAGCAAAGAATCATCACTTCATCGTTTGGGTGATTCGTCAACTTTGTATCTACTTTTTTATACTAAGACATATCATAATATTGATGAGGTTAATAAACCTTATTATGTGGTGAAAAAAATTGCAAAAATTTTAGTAGTTGTTTCTATTGTTACATATTTTATGTGATAAATAACTTGAAGAAACACAAAAAATAAATAATCTTGAAATTATTTCAATTGTCGAAAACAACTTATCATAATGAATTTTCCACTTTTAATATCTTGGCTCCCATGCAAATCTAGAAAAACATGCAACTATGTGTTGAGTGGCACCTAGTTTTGAAGGTTATTCGAAAGAATTTTTAAAAATGCCGTACATATGATCTTTTCTGTCAGCACTTGAAATGCAAGAGTTGCAATGATCATTTCTAAGTGGAATAGATTGAAAGAAGAGGGCCTGTTAAATGGCCACCATGCTCCCCAGATTTAGATTTTTTCCTCTGGTGATGTTCTAAGTCGGTTGTTCCCTGAAAATATATCATTATCTCGGTTTTGTGAACTTTTTGAGTGTACCTGTATTATGCACATTACTCAATGTGTTGTTGAAAAGTGATTGATTTACAGGAAATATTTATCTTTCCAGAAAATCATGTGCAAAAAATATATATTATCGCAAAAATTAAAAATAAGGTTCACTTTTTGAAAAATTATGATGCTGCAAGGCTAAGGATTTTGACCACCAATAAGTACCACTCGATATCCTGTGTGCTTTCCATATGGTGAATCAGGAATAGATCATTCCTTTACTTTCTAAGCTTCATTTTGATTACAAAAGAGCTTTATCTGGAGTATTCAGAGATAGAAATATTTATTTTGGTCTACAGAATGAAATTTGACGACTATTGTCTCCCAAATTATGATATTGTTTTCGAGAACTAGTCTTGGATCTGAAGTCAATAAGAAGCTGGTACTAGATCAACCGCAATCATACTATATTTGTGCTGATGTAGATTAAGTTCGAAATTCTGAGCAGGCATTGGCGCATCCGCCATTTTGCTACTCATGGAAAATTAATAATTTTCAGTTTTAGTTGATTCTGTTTTAGTGATTATGGTAAATTGAATTATGATATCAAATTTGTCGGCAATACGAATCAATCAGCCAAATAAATCATGAAACATAGACCATTAAAAGAATAAAAAATCCGACGATGTAATGACTTTGTTTCCAATTCAGTTGAAAAGTTTTATATGTGAATTTTTGTCAAAAATTGAAGGGGTTGCTTCATGTTAACAAAAACTTCAAGACCTTGCATTGAAAACTCATACCCTTCAAGAAATTATAGATTTTTCTCAGTTGAAGCAATGGCCTTTACCGATGGAAAGGCTACATTGTTGTGATCTTTTGAATGGGTGTAACATACAACTTGCATATTTCACCAGAATTTTTAGTGAAACAAATATTGAATAAAATATGATGAAAATTACGAAGCATTGCAAAAAATTGCCTACTGTTGTTGTGTCCGTGAAAGCAATACTTCCCTCATAAAAGATAAAATTCAACATTTCTAATTTTCAGATCTATTGCTTACATAATTTTCAATAAAAATTCCTCCTCTAAAATTTTTCGCACTTATTTGATAGCACCCTGTATAGGCATTATACATATTTTCTGCTCACACAACACCAATCCTTATATTTGTAATCAATCCAGCAGCACTTCAGACCAATAAATAACTAAATGAAAGTGATGAATATTCATTGAAACCATTGCGAATTAGACTGCGCTGAAAAGTGGCCATTTTCAATTTACTAAATGTGTAGCTCAGGGGCCCTCGTCGTTTTGCAGCTATCGAATTAGTATGCTTTGAAATATACAGACATGGAGATTTGGGTGTTTTATACGTTTTTCAACTCAAAACACAACTTGATCATGAACGACGCTGTTCTGTCTGGAATTGATTATATTTTTCAAGCTTCCATCCAACATGACAATATTGACAAGTTGGGATGATTTGAATAAACACGGAAGCTGCAATATGTATAATTTATTAACATGTAGAATACATACCAACTTTCAGGCTACCAAAATTGTTGAAGCTTTATTAGAGGCAATTTAAATGTTTAGATAAAAATTCATATACCTTATATTTAAAGGTATAATATGTTAAATATTTTTCCAAATCTAGATTATCATCTATAATGATATTAATCCGAAGGAAGGAGAATAGCTTTGGTAACTTCTAACAACGAGATACATAGACCGACAAACAGATACCAAATCAAAGTTGTCCACAATTGTTTGAAATGCATTTTAAAATCGAAGATAAAATTTTTTTCAACCTAAAATATTTGTACCAAACTTCGTTTACCTTAGTTAGACTTGGAAATTATATTTTTTCAGAATTCTAATACAAAAGTTTGTGTATTTTTCCAATGCGACAAAAGTCATCTTAAAATCATTGATATTCAAAATATTTTTCTAATAATTGAAAAAAAAGCCCAATGGAGATGAGAGATATCTTTCCTAGGATTGTATAAAATAGATATTGGAAAACATATGTACCACAAAAAAGCAGAGAATAGACTAAACATGGAAATTAGTGTATGTTTGCTCATAGAACTCAAACTGGATAATTCATTGTAAATATTCGCTTCTAGGAGAAAATTTTCAAGATCTAATTTCTGTAGGCACTAAAAAATATTAAACAATGAAATACCTAATATCAATAATTAGTGAAAGACAAATTCTTATTTTCTAATTTGGCTCATAATCGTATTATCTTATGGCATCTGACCAAATGATATTGAAAGTATCATATGAAATATACAATTGAAAAATTATATTGAATATAATATATTCAATTTTCCGATACGATACGCCACTGATTTTGGCACTTGATATTTCCCTGTTTTTTTCTGATAGATACCTACCTATACGTTAATACAAAATAATGAAAGACAAATACGAGATATTTTGTCTACAGATATCATTTCGAAGAGGAGTTGTTTATTTCAACAATAACATCTTCCTACAATAAGTTATTTTCTATGAATTCCTATTGTATGGGTCTCAATTACGTTTGTTTACATTTGTTGAATTCGATTCACCTATGCTAGATATTCTTTGATGTTTTACGTCAAAGTGGATATTCATCCTCTCGTCTGTATTTCTCCTACATAAACACTGCATTGAAAGAAAACAGCACAAGACTGAACTCGGTTGCTCTCAAAAAATATCTGCTTCTGTATTGTTCGAATGCCGTTCGAATATAACGTGGACAATAAAATAAACAGAAATGAGGTAAGCACTGACATTTATACGTAAATTGCGCCCTTATATACCGCATATTCCCACATACTATTTTGTGATCTCCGAGGGCACAAGAATAAATGAGCGCTTCCTATAGGAAGCACTGTCGAAAAGTTATAACTTTTCGACAGTGCTTTTTTGTTTAATTATTTCCTTCATCAAGAATAGTATAATAAACACTTATTTAAAAAATGAGGAAAGTTAAGAATGAGGGATATCTCAAAAACTGAAAGATCTAAGAAGAAAAAAATAAAAAAAATCTTGAAACTTTAATGCTCTGTAGTTCGGTAACGGAGCTTTTGCGGACACATGTTCATGGAAAAAAAGTCTCTTTTTGACCAAAAAATACGCCCCTGAAATATTGATACTGAATTTCAAATCACCCTGAATATACACGCAAATTTTCAACTTAGTTGGATCTGTTGTCTCTTAAATATCAGTGAGTCGTTTGTCGTTTGAGACTATTTTCTGTTCCAAATTCGAAAATTATAGCATTGTCAGCAAACGATAAAACAATCTCTTCGGAGACGTCCGTTCAAAAAGCGGTACTTTTGTAGCAAACATATATGGAAATAGTGCTTGATCATTAAAATTCAGTCAAAAATTCCGAAACATAAAATGCTCTTAATTATTTCCTTCTCGGAAACTATTATAGATGATTTGTTTCGGTCTTTGTTGGAATGGAGCTCTTACATAACTATGAGATCAAGTCTTTGATCTTATTACAAAGAAAAGCCGGTTTTTGTGTGAAAATTATGATCACATATTATACAATTCATTTCGGATAATATATCGGAGCATTGAACATCTAAGATTTCATTTTTGATGAGTTATTATTTTTGAGCAATGACAGCAATGTCTTCTTATGTTATTTGTATGATTTCCCAGAAGTAGAATGAAGAAAAACAAGGATTTTTCGAAATGTGTTTATTCGAAACAACAATTCAGTAGATTATATTATTTATCGATGAAACGAATTTCTCGAAAATATCGTTCACTTTCTCCACAGCGAAAGGACAAACGTTTTTTGTTTAAAATGTCGAAATATAAACTGTGGGAATTTTTTAAGTGGAACAAAATTCCTGCTAGTTTGAAAACATCTTGTGAGAAATCAAGCTAATAGAAATTCTGAATGTCGGTACAATTCAAATGTAAATCCCGAACTGACATGATTGATTTATCTGTTCGTTTCCAACTAAAAAAACAAAATGCCTGATCGATTTGGTTCAAAAAACCGGTTACTGCATACATCTTGCTGAAATCTGTTTTCACCTAAAAATCAAATCGTAAATGAATTGGAAATTATTCCATTCCATATTGAATTGAAAGCTAAAATATGACGATGCTGCACAGATTTATTTTTTTCAGCTCAAATTTCGGTCAACTAAAACAGAAAACTTTCAAAGAATGCACTGATTTGTTTCGAAGTTTTTCGATTATTTACAAGGTAATAAAAAATAAAATCAAAAAAATTTCCATTTGAATATTGTTTTTTTCTGGAACTCGATATATTTAAATGCTTTTCTTCGAAAATTGGCATTTTTAATCGAAAGATGCTTCTAAGCAAGCATTCATTATTTTTTGCACTATAGAACGATTTTTGTTAGTTACCGCGAGTATTGCTAGATCGATAGATTATTTTTACTGGTTGCTATGATGACTCAATATTCATTGAAATAATTCATAAGCTGTTTGAATTTAATTCATTTGATTCGTCGAACGATATAAGCAAGCAATACTTTTTCATTGATTGGGCTGCTATTTCCCTGAATTCTTTTCTTGAAAGTCTTGTATGTATCCTCGTAACGAATTGTTAATTTCTAGGGAATAATTGCAGAACAGCCAATTTTTCAGGCTTATTTAATTTAGTATGCTTCAGTAGATTCGATATCGCTTATTTTTAATTATATTATAAGTATATTCAGTTAACTATTGTCACTTTGTCAATCAACAGTCAATAAGCTTTCATCACCAAGACAATGCCTTCTATTATATTCCTACACAGACACAGCATTGACCTACAGGGAGTTAAAATTTATATTTCGAAAAAAAAGGATGACACTGACTTTTTTCGTAGTTTTCTTTTCTTCAAATTGAAAAACTAAACATACAACTTTTCAGTTTCCTGTGTTTTATTCATATCCAGCATATCATTATAACCTGTACTGATAAAACAATACATTCATGTCAGATGGTCTGCAAATCAGATTTCCATGATATGCTTCAATTTTTCCTCGGAAACGGTGGACAATATGAAGAAAATACAAGAGACTAAAATGTTGTATTTTGGGTTGCTCAATATTTTTAATTCAAAAACCAGAAAAAGTCAGTGGCATTTTTTCCTCAATATTTTCGGCTGTTGTGTCCACTGTGACGCCACTTGACCTCATAACATCAATCTAGTTTGGGCTAAATAAGCACCTTATTACTTCAAATAACTCAACCAAATTTAATTTCAACGAAATCAATATAATTTATAAATAACAATAGTTTTTTTTAACTTCTACGGAATAGAAGCAATCCCGAACATATTATGGTCGTAAGACGTTTTTTTCTAAAAAATCATACTCTGATGCTTCGTATTGCAGTTAGAAATCACCCAACAAATCCAAGGTGCGTTGATTGTGTCATCCGAACCAAATATAGTTCAAGCAGATTAAAAAAAAACTTCTCACTTGATGTCAGTGCTGTTCAGTTGTTCTGTTCATTTTTTTTCAAAAATCAATATAGGTTAGAGGTATATTAGATTAACATCTTCACAAGTAATATTTGATCCACCAAAAAAACGTTAACTTCGAACTAAAACAATTCTTTTTTGTGCTATCATCGAACTTCAGATGAATTCTTGCCCCCGTTTCAAGAAGTGGTTATGTGATCTCCGACACACAAGGCTCGATACGTATGGAATATGTTTTATAAGAATTGGATACACCAGGAGCTTCGCCGAAAGTTTCAGATATAACACGATGATTCCATTTCAGTTCACTTTCTTTTTAAACTCTTCGGAGACTGCTTCGGATCTAGACATCCACGACTATCGCCCCCTCACAATTTCCACTTGTGATCAACAGGCATGTCAAACTTGCCTGGAAGTTGGGAGATGCCAATCCCGAGAAGAATCTCCGATTTCTCCCTGCAGTAACATTGTTCACACATTTTCTCACCAAATCCAATTTTCTTGCAGTACGGCATATGGCATGGATATATTTTCTCAGGGTATATTGTATCAAGTGCGAAGTGATTTAGTTACTTTATGTTTGGGAATAGAGCTCATTTCCTCCAAATTCACATGTGGAAGTGGATAGAGGGATGAAATGCTGATGTGCCGCTGAGGGTTTTCTTTTTCTTTTGTTTATTTGAGAGTAGACAGGTTGCCAGTGTGAGTATGAGAGACTTCCCACACGAGAAGCTGTACGAAAAAGGTTCCAAAATTACAAGTCTTTTAATTTGTATTACTACCACCAATTGAATTGGATAGTGACATTTCGAGGATAACAATTGTGTAACCATGCAAGTTCATGTTCTGTTCAGACACTAAAGGTTCTACAATTAGTGTAGGTAGGTACAGGTACGAAAATTATACAGGAAACACCTTTGAAATTTGAATGAAGAGAAAATGTTCTCAAGTTTTCCGACAAATTAAACCATCAATTTAGTTTTTGAATTTCTGTGATGCACTGCGAATTCATAACTAGAACTATATCTGCAAAGGAACTATTTCTAATTATAAGGCATTTTTGGTTTTTCAGTGTCTGAAGATGAACTCGAAACTCGCAGTTATCTCAAAGAGTCAATATTCAATTTCATTGGTAGTAAATCATAAAAATTATAAAACTTGCCTTAATTATAATCAACTAAACTACCAAAAGTTAACGGCCGATGCAGTTTAATATTTGTTAAGGTAAAAAATACTGTTATAAAATGTTTTAATATTTGGAGCAGTAAACACAATTTGTGAATACCTATTAAATCAGTTCAGTAATGAGCAAATACGATCTCCATGTCTAATGCGGATCAAGAATCGTTTCAAATAAGTATATGTGTGGAGTTATTTTTCCTGGAATTATTCATCATAAAAATGAGGTCACCACAAGATTCAACTGCTGGATTATAAACAAACTTCTAATAACAAATCTAGACTATATTTAGAAATGAATTTGATTCATCTGCTTATACACATTCAAGTAGGTACCTAGTTTGTTTTATTGAACCACCATGGCGAATGAAGTTATACAATACAAAATACTCCTGAGTGCTTCATGAGTTGTGAAATAATTCAAATGGTTGGATATGAGTAACGTATATCAGTTCATAAATTATTTACATATTTAGAAAGACTGTGACATTCAATGATTTTCGAATGATTTTAGATCTCCTCAAATATCTATTTTCATCTAATTTCACAATTGAAAATATATGTATTTATAGGTGTCACTATATCTATATAAATTCAATAACAGTTGTTGAAAGTTGTAAGTTGTTTTGAACAGTTGTTGAAGTTATCGAAACTAGTAAGGGTTCTAATAAGAATAAATTGGGTGTAGGATATACATATAGATCAACGAAACAACTATGAATAGTTATTTACAATACTAGTTCAGAATTCAGTTGAATGAACGAGTGGTAAAATGAGATTTCTATACGAGTATTTTCTCCAATTCACTGAATTATCCAAGTAATCTCTCATTTTCATTCGTACTCCAATTTAGGAACACTCTCTATTAGGCATATAATTTTATTATTCTCCTGTGTTGGAAGAAGTCCTAGCATAATTGATTGCATTTCGGGATGGACATTATCATCATAGCCTAACAGAGAGTGTATGTTCCCAGATCCATAGAATAAAAAATAAAAACATATTTTTGTACAGAAGATTTTTCCGAAAAGTTTTCAATATCAGAGTAGCTTCCGCTAATTACCGTTTTATAAAATATCGATCCTTCTAGGGGTATATCGTCCGCTACTTTTATCAGAATTTTTGTTAATGTAGGGAATTTCTTGCATTGTAGGTACCGGCCGAACAAAATCATCTGGAATGGAATGAAACTGGATGCCAAACTAGTGAATTGCTCTTTGATACCCTTTGTTACCACTCGATAGGGCAACTAGATATAAATTCATCATTTCCCCACGGACATCAAAAGTGAATACTCTCATGTGTTTTAGTGTTTGATTTAATGACCGCTTTTATATTGGCTAGGTAGGAGGGTGAACGAGGTTGTTTGTTATTTCGTGCCACCCGTTTTGATGAGCTGTAAAACAAATCACGGCCAGCTACCGTAACTGACGGTTTATTACTCATGGCCTTTTTCCCTGGGAGGATGAAAAATAAAGTGGTAATACCCATTGAACACGAAGACTCAGAGGGCATTGTAAATGAGCTGGATGGGAGGACCCTCCGCCAGAAAACAAACCTACATAAATGGAAGTGATTTTAGCTTTCTCCATTATCTAAACGCTGTTCCGACTTTTTCATTTTATTCGAAGTAAATAATGAAGGATGGACAATGATAATATTTGAAAAGATCTGTATTCTATTTGTGATGATTTTCGAGAATTCTTGAGTACTACTTGTAAACGGGTGGATGCATCTCTAAAAAATATCATAAATTTAAATAATTAAATACACATGAGTATGATAAAAGATATGAAGAAGGAAATGAAGACGCTGTTTTGAAATTTCATATGGAAAATTGTCAGAACTAAGACCTCAAAATTGTTCAGGATGACCATCATTCAGTTCAGTTTCCCGAGGTAATACCTGAAAAACTTAGGGAGAATATTCGAATATTTGAAGTTTCGATGGGACATCATAAACACCACAAGTATATTGGACAATTCGCCGTCTGGGATTTCCAAACTATCTGAAGAAATTCAATAATGGGGATGAGCTTACATCTGTTTGATCGTTCAGCAGAATCTTATGGAAGTTTTACCTGTTTATTATAAATTCAAATTTGTTGTTAAAGGTATGGTTCCATTCTTCAAATGATTCGATTATGTTGAAAATGAACGTTTTTGATATTCATTTATCCTTTTTTGAAAGATCTTCCTGTCTGTCGAATATAAATCATATAAATATAAACCGAAACAATTAATGCTTACAATTGAATAGTTTAGCGGAAATTACTTTGTTTTATTTTCTTTTTAAATGAAATTGTTTTTTTTTTTTAAATTTATGACAATGTAAATAAATTTCTTATCAAACTATTGAAATCATCAATTCAGTTCATCACGTCGAATCAACAGAAAAAACGATTTTCTATGAGTTTACTATGTATCTTTGCAGCCTGTGATTTTGAACATTTCATACATAAATAATCAAGAGCCTACGGCAAACCAAAAAAAGTATTAACATGGAGGGTGTTCTATTTGAAATATGGAAGTTGTTAGTACTTTTCTATATAAGCGGCAACACCGCAGGGATCCATATTATTATTATTATTATTAGAACTCCATACCCAAGAAACCAAATTTCCTAAAAAATCGTTACTTCCGTTCTCCGTAGAAGTCCAGGGAATCATCGTCTGTGGCCAACCCTGTATATTGTCAAACAATTTCATCATCAGAAGATTTTTGAACAAGTAATATAAAAGAAATAACATTTTTACTACCAACAACAACTCAACCTCATTAACTGTTATTTCTTCACAGAAAACCAAATTTTCATTGATATCCATTCTGAACAACCAAAGGGCCTGAGAATTAAAGAATAATTACTTCATAAATCCGTAACGACATCATCAGCGCCAACAAAGAAGTCCGACTTCCTTTATATACACCAAAAAAACCTCGACAATGGCATCCCGAATTGAGATGAAAAAGAATGAACTGAAAAAGTAAACATCAGGAGTTTCAAGTGGTTTTATAGTTTATACATAAATAATCAAGACGCTACAGCAATTCAAAAAAAGTATTAACATTAGGTGTGTCCTATTGGAAATATATAAGTTGATAAAACTTTTTAATATAAGCGGCAACACTGCACTACTGAAAATATTTTAGATTCATGGAGCAGTGGTCCATACCCAAGAAACCAAATTTTCAAAAAAATCCTAACCCTCGTTCTCCGTAGAAGTCCAGAGAACCAAAGTCCGTGGCCGACCCTGTATATTGTCAACCATTTTCGTCATCAGAAGATTTTTAAACAAGAAATAACATTTTTACTACCAACAACAACTCAACCTCATTAACTGTTATTTCTTCACAGAAAACCAAATTTTCATTGATATCCATTCTGAACAACCAAAGGGCCTGAGAATTAAAGAATAATCACTTCATAAATCCATAACGACATCATCAGCGCCAACAAAGAAGTCCAACTTCCTTTATATACACCAAAAAAACCTCGACAATGGCATCCCGAATTGAGATGAAAAAGAATGAACTGAAAAAGTAAACATCGGGAGTTTCAAGTGGTTTTATATTCGTACAACGTTGACGGCATCCAAGAGTTGCAGAAATAACTTGGGAGTAACTCGATAATTGGCATCTTATGTCGAGTTCCAAATTAGAGCTTACGGGAAAAAGTCGTTGAAAGAACTTCTAGACGTGTATATTCTCCAACTGAAGCGACAGATTATTATTTTCGTCATACAATACCATGGCCAAACCTGCACTCGTTAAAATATTAAGAAAGGAATATAAGTTTGTGTAGGCGACAAAGGAGTTTCTTTATGACAAATGAAATTTGAGATTTAGAGTTTCGCAGAATCATTATGAACGAATACGAGATCTTAACCATGAAGTTGGGCTTATAGTTGGAGTCATAAATTCAATCACAAGTTTCTGTGGCTTTGACCTACCGGAAAAATAATTTGTTATGATTTCATTTCTCAAAATTGAATAAATCAATTGTTGATTACGGGAATTATTTTAGTGGTTTTTCAAGTTTTGGTTTATCGTTTTCAATAATAAGCCTTTGGAATTTGTTCATCCCATCTGAAGTTTCACAGTTTTTATTTCAAAATAGAAATTAGAATCCACAAATCGAATAAAAAATCGGTCCATCTGCCGCCTATTCTACACCGTTCAGAAATTTTTTTTTTGGGACAAAATTCCTCACTGAAAGCTTTTCGAGGTATATAAGTCTTAGAGAAAAAAACCTTCAAGCTCCTCTCTTTTCGGAATAATAAGATATCAGAAAGCAGATCATAGATATCTTGATTTCGTTCTTGAAAAATTACTATGGCAATAACACTCAAAAAGGAAATGATATGTGTTCCTCAGAAACAGCTGATAGAATAGTTATTTATAATACAAGTGCAGAAGGCATTGATATTCCTTCACGAGTTCAAAATTCAAAAACGAGCCACGAAGTGGCGAGTTTTGGAATGAACGAGTGGTAGAATGAGCCTTCTGTACGAGTATTATACATTATTTTCTCTGATTCATTGCCTTTTCATTGAAATTAATGAAATATTTCCATAAATATAATTTAGTGATTTCTGCATTAAAAAATGTTGGCTGGCAGAAGTGATTTCTTTAAGGCAAATTGATGAATTGACAGATAAAGCCGTGGCGGAAAGTTCGGAGTACCAACATAAAATAACAAAATATAACCATGAAAACTGTGCGTTTCTGATATATTCTCGCACGATTTTGTTCTACAAGATGTGGAAGAATGAACGGAATAACCACAGAATTAGGGAAATATATATTTTATGCTTTCTGGTAATAGAATTCAATAAAATAGTTTGGGACGAACAACATTCCAAAGTTGATTGAAGAAAACTGAAAAGGATTCTTATTTCCTTCATGTGGTTCTCAGAGAGTATTCCCGAAAAAGAAGGAATAGAAGAAGCAATACTGGACGGATCATTTGGAGCATTAGACCTGATAAATAAGAATGAACTTTGATCCCTAACAGAGCATGCCACACCACGTAAAAGGCTTCCTAAAAGGGTACTGACGCCCTAAAAAACACTTAGTTCAAACCGGTTTAGCAGTTTGTTCGAAGGGGAACACAAAAGGTAACTGAATATTTAACCAATAAATGAACACAAAGAAAGTGTTTGTTATGATGAAAACATATCAGGTATATGTTTTTCACTATCAGCTAAGGGAGTATAATAATTTTTTTTTATCATTTCAATAAATGTATCACAAAGACCCTCCAAAAATCTAAATATGATGTGTATCGATTGGGTACTTTTTTCTGCTTTCTTCTAACCTTTAAAAATTGCTTGTCAAAGTTTCAAAACATAGAGTTCAGTCTTGATCGAGGTATAAAAGGTTCAGTAACTACATTTATTGTTGTTCGAAAAATTATGAAACCATCTATTGATGGTACACTGTTTTTTATGGAAAAAATACTGTGCAAGCAAAAAATGGTTTGATAAGTGTTATTCAGACTCCGAGGCATCGACAACCGAAGTAGTATACTCACTTCGAGCGTGGTCAAAGAGTACGACGCTGAAGGCTGGTCACCTGAATTCAGGAGTTGTTTCAGAAAACAGTGATTTTGAATTGAAGTTGAGTTAGATAGCGGTGGAGTTGAAGATATCAAAAGGCAGTGAATTTACTATTTTTGCATCAAAATGGGACAGTAACCACCAAGTGGTCAATAGTTTTCTTCTGCATCACACTTCAATATAGGGTTTTCAATAGAATGCCATTTTAAGACCATTTGCAACGACCATGACCAGGGTGTATAATTATGATTCAAGACCGAATTATTGAAGGTTACCTACTTTTTATTTTCTATGCGGCGCATAGGCCTATTTATTATGAAATGAAGCAGATTCCAATCATTGTCTTCAAGATAAGTCAACTTTCCGATTATAATAGAATTTCCATAAAGCACCAAATACCCGAATTAGACGAAAGTGAATTGAATAGTAATAGTGAAAATATCCAATGATTTGATTGTGAAATAATGGAGGAAAGAGCCATATTTTATCATTATGTTGCATCATCATAAATAATAATTATAGCAAGAGTAGATGATACTGCAACTCTAAATCAATTGCTCAACCTAAACGTACAAATACCATAGCAATGACAATAATAATTGTACCTCTAACTGTAGAAAATGACGCACACTCATATCATGAGATATCAATCAACTCTTCACCCTGACGAGGTGAATTTGGCAGCCCTCAAAAAGCGTTAAACGCCATAATCTGCAATTCATATCAGCCTTTTCAAGCACAAAAGTGAAAACGTAAAAAAAGACCATAAATTGAAAAGTATCGATTATAACTTGAAACAGTGGAATGGGCCTCGGAAAAAGCAATTTATTTTCAACCGTTCTTTTCGATATTGTGTGTCAGAGGTTCCACAGCCTCGATACCCAATAACATGATTCCAAATTGACATGTAAATTACGTGGAGAGGAGGGAAACAGATGAACAAGTGCCCCACTGAGAGTAGTACCCGGCAGGGGCTCGGAGGAATACGCCCTAATGACAAGCTTAGCTGGGAGAGGGATTAAACTCCCCTCTTATGAATCGCTGGCTGGTCATTGTTTCATAATTTATTGAAACGAGGTCCATTAATAGATGGACAGAACAGTTTACAATCTTGTTACACTAAAGATCGTCAGCGGGGGTCATTGGAGGATTTTCTTGCAAGGGATGATACAATGGGAGATCGTTGAATGAAGTTCATGCTAGGATCTCGGCTAGGATATCATGCAGGAGAGAACAAAGAACTACATATAATAAAACTGAAATGTTCATAGTGTAAATTAAACAAAGAAATTGAATTTTAATTAGAGAAGATCAAACAAATATTTAGGAAAGAAAAACTTGTTCCATATCTTCTTTTATATTCGATTTTAATACATATGGATTTCCAATAGACTAA
Organism: Harmonia axyridis; assembly: GCF_914767665.1. NCBI lineage: Eukaryota > Metazoa > Arthropoda > Insecta > Coleoptera > Coccinellidae > Harmonia > Harmonia axyridis. The sequence continues at coordinate 18,258,152 of NC_059503.1, forward strand.
TAGAGGACACTCCTATTCATATACACTTAGAGTTTGGTCCAAATATGAGGTACTTGGTTACATTTCTTCTCAATTGGTATGTATGAAGTTCTTGAAGAAGTGGTAGTAATAATAACAATGAGTCTTTCATTGTAAAATATACTGGGTGATTCAAGAATAAACGAACAAATGAAAAATGGGATTACAGTATATCAACCTGATTGCAAAATAGCCCATGTAGGTATTTTAAGTAACTACTATATGTAGGCACCGGCAAAATTAAGGGAAGGTACAAAATCTCAATGAAGTTTATAGTTTATTTTCTCCGTGTCTATTTCTCTATTTTTGTGACGAAATTATTTTTTTGTCACATTATTCTATACGCTTGCATCATGATAGAGGACGTAGTATAATATCGGAATGAAAACTTCTCGAAAATGTATTCGTAAGTCATTTCATAACAGCATCTAAATTTTCCCAAAAAAAACGAAGAAACACGTTGCTATGTAATATTTTAACAAAGAGCATGACTTTGGTGGCAACAAAAATCCGAGTCAAAGACGAGGATTTTTGCACCTGCACGAATGCTTATTGTTAAGAAAATATTACTTTGCATGGGGTTTTCAGATTTTTTTCACAGGAAAAATTGAATGCCTGAATAGTTTTGTCAAGTCTTGCCTTGAATCATGAAATATTATGAGACCATAATTAGTTGTTATGAAAGGTATTGTAGTTTTTCATGGCAACAGTTGCCATGGGTGAACTCGAAAAAACTGCTGTCAGGTGCTGTCATACAGTTTTTCTATCTAGAAACCATTTGTAATTAAAAATTGAGCGTTTGTGATTTGTGGATATTAAGACGAAGGAAATAGTCGCTCAATCTGAAACAGCGCATTCGCCATTTGGTCACACCTAGGTTTTTCTATTGCATTATGTATTTTCAGAAAATTTTGAGAAAATTCGAAGAAAAATGAATCTAAATGGTCTCAAACCAATAATGACGAATCGGTCATCAAATTCAGTTCTGTTCGTCCGTTCATCATTTTACACATTTTTTAAGGTTAAATAATGAACAACAGTAGTAAGGCTGGTTCTCCTTATGTGGTAGATCCATATAGTAGAGTCGGCTACTTGATTATCTTAAATATCTGTTCAACAATAATCCGTTCAATATTCTGAATAAAACGTTGATAGCTCTTCGTAGGATATTTAATGAACTCGAAAGACTTCACCTAATGTGACCAGTGGCATAACTGGAGTTGACTCATGTGGAGGGGTTAACCCCACTGAAAAAGCAAAATCTTTTGATTTTTTATAATTTGTTTTTAATTATTACATACAATTTTTTCATTTCTTTAATATATGTGGTTATCTTCTCAAGAACACCCTCTCCTTGAGCCCATGCATGTGACCATTGTTTAATAAGCATATAACACCATTGAAAATTCATCAAAGAAATTCTCTTAGAGCAAACAAGGGAAGGACACGGATAGAGAGGTTAATTGCGAATAGTGACATGACTAGGCCGTTAAACCGCCAGAGGCCGCCAGTCGTAAAGTGTTTATCCCCGCTATAAACTGATCTGAATGACGCCCTGCCACCTGACGCGGCTATAACCTGGCCGAAAACAGCGAAAGTACTCAAACTAGAATGATATAGGACTCCTGGGACTTCTCTATTTTATGTTCTCGGAAAAGAATATGAAACAGCTTCATTCAAGATTCAATTTGATGGTCGAAAAAGAAAATTGTTAGGTATTTTAATTTGCACACGGGTGAAAAAATTTGGGTCCTGATCTCAATACTAACTTACAATATTCATCTGTACCAACTTACAATATTCGTAGTAGGTTCATGGCTAACAGGTGATTTAACAAATTTCATATCTCGGTGAGCGTAAGTATAGTATATCCAAAGTTACTTGCAAGAAGCCAGAATGTTTTGATTGTTACAAGTGTTTGGCAAATTTCCAGCAATTCATTAGGAGCCAGGATATTCATTGATTAACAATATACTCTAATGGTATTATGCCGTATCGTCTCTAGAACCAGATTTTGTAGATTTGGTTATTTCTATTGGCTAAAAGAGTCTACCTTCCACCGCATGCCGATTTGGTTACTTTCATTGCCTACAGTTGTTACTTCTTCATTATCTTCCAAATGATTCGCACAGACCAGTGCGGTCCGTAGGTATATTAATAAAACGAGTATTTTCACTGGGTTTTAGTTTATTGTAAGACTGATATTTTTTTTATTTCGATAAAGTATATTCAAACTCAATAAAATGGGTCCGAATATTTCTAATAATCAAGAGTTTTCAAAGTTACCAGAAATTCATTAGGGAGCAGCAGGGAATTGATTGTCTTACCTGTCCTTTTGAATTGATCCCAGTAAGTTAGTTGATCGTCTTATAAAATAGTATGTGTCAATTTGTTCACTTTTATTGCCCGAAAGAGTACACGTTTTGCACATCTCATCTTGAGAACTGGTTTGGGGACTTCTCAAGAGCCGATGTAGCAAATTTAATCAAATCAACAGCCATCGAGAAAATGAGAGAGGTTTTGAATGATCGAGGATGATGTTTGGCTAAATTCTGTGACACATGTTGAAAAACTGATGATGAATATTTTGCGATCAAATCTATTCTTCCAGTTACTTTCAAAGTCGGTAATGATATATCAAGTTCTGAATAAAATGTTCTCGCATCCTACGGCTGTCATACCACAGAAGAAAAGATTTTTGGTGTAATACAAAAAGCACTAGCTTCTATGTTCAGTATTCATAAATAAATTTCACCGAATTTGGCATGAACCTTGAATTGTTGTACTAGATTTTAGTTGATTATATGTACATTTTATGGAGTACTGTGTCATGTAAACATTAGCGAATTACATGATTTTTCCAACACATTTGTTATGTTTTTAGCACTTTTCCAGAACAAATTGTTTGAAGACATGAGAACTACATATGGGTAACTTGACATAGTCCAAGGTTTCGATTTCTTCGTTTTCATTATGAGTCCATAATATATCGGAACCATTTTTGTCTAATCTGAAATATTGAAATAAAACCAAAAAAATCAATCTCCCGATAATGGGTAATCTTCTCTAATTATTGAGAAAGAAAATTTAATTTAACGAATTTTGACGGAATATTCGAACCCTAAGCTAACTAAGGTTGCATAGATTTTTTAAGCTGAGGTACTAAGTTGATTGTGCCACACCTGGTTTGTGTTATTGTTAGAGAAGCGACGAAGTATGAATATCGCTCTGTTTTATCTTAGTAATGTCTTGGATCCATCGATTAAGAAGAAAAATATTCTATTTGTCTCATTTTTATGTTTGTTGATTATTTAGAAGATGCCATTTGAGAAAATGTTTATTTTTGTAGTGATATATAGAGTAGAAATTATTTAAAAGGTTGTACATGAGCTGCTTGTGCTTGAATTTGTTCTTTGAGAGTTTTGTATTTTATGAACAATGTAAAAAAAGCAAATTTATGAAAGAAGTATTGCTGCATAGAGCTAATGCTAAAAAAAATTCCAATCAAACTTAATCCGCTAGTTTTATTAGTTATGAAGTAAGATTGTTGGTGGAAGTAACCAATACTTCAACTGGCTCAAACGAGATAAGACTTGCACCATTGTTAGGAGGCCGGTTTATATAACGACGTCGTTTGTTATTTTTCAATTTACGACTCGGCAAAAGATATACCATAGGTTTTTTATCGTAAAATTGGTTGACACGTACATAAAATATTTATGGTGGTAGATAACTATAGGGAGGGCTTGGATTTAACGAAAACGTAGAAGCATAATCCTAAAACTTCCTCGTGGGTTTTAACGATAACATGTCGGTGAAATACAATGTATTCGTTACAAACATGGAAATGATTAAAAAAAAAACTCCATAAGGAGTTTCATCACTCGATGTAAAACTCAAATTGTCATACTCAACGAAACTTTTAGATCTGATATGATTCCTATTTGCTTCGAAAATACCTGTAGGCATGATGAACGAAACTTCACTGAATTATTCGACCCTGAACCTACCCTGGAAATTACGTGGGTCAAATCCAATTGAAAAACAGACATTTGGGCAAAATAATAGCCTGCCTTCTCCTTGGGAACAAACGCGCAAAAAAGATATTCACAGGGGTATCACCATTCAGTTTGAAACTTGAATATACAGGTTGATTCACGAAGACCGTTGGTTAGAATATCTCAAAGAAAGACTCGAGGTAAATACTCGAAAATTACTGCTGATAAAGAGATGAATTCTTGGAAAATAAACTTCAGATTCGTTCGACTTACGCTTTCACCGGAAATGATCCTTATTTGGTTTTTTGAATCATCAATATTTGTTATTTATAATCACTAATCAGATTACTCATTGGGATTTCTCTCAGAAAATCATTTGTGAGAAAATCTTCAAATTTTCTTGAAAAGGAATTAATTCCAATGTTAATAACTTTGGGATTTTCAAATGAAAATTTCTAATATTCTGCTTCTAGCTGAAGACTAATTCAATTAAAATTACAGGGTGTATTGATTTCAATGTCGAAGTCAGCTTTGACAAAAACCTCAAAACTCAATTTCCTCAAATGAAAACCCATTTTTTTATTAGTCAGGTGGAATCTACGTCAGAAAATAGTGTATAAGTGTACTATTTTTTCAAAATGCTCATTTCTCGAGATATTCCGTAAAGTATAATTTTCTGTTCACAAATTCTATAGTTAGGGTAAGGGTGAAAAAAAAAAACAATTCAATAATGATAAGTTTTACAAATGTTCGATAGGTCCACCAGGATTTGAGAGAGCTTTTGATAGTTTGGAACCTGCCGAAATTCATTGAGCAACGCAATCCGTTGAGGAACGTCTTTTGAAATGCCTCGAGGAAAACGGTGTATGAAAAAACATACGAATATCGTAAGGATTTGTGCCTCTAGCAGGGATTTTCTGACCCTTATAATATATGCTCCAAGTAGATGGAGTCGAATTGAAGCTTATTTCAAATATTTCGTGGTCAAATCAAATTAGAACATATAGCCTGAAGTCATAGGTGAAAAAGGTTACCTCAATATTCATTCCTAAAGATGTCAGTGTTGGTATCAAGAGTTGTATTTTTTCCAATGATGTGTAGAATATTGCGGTAACAGAAACTTGAAGTGAAAAACTGTATTTCCTTCAGCTCAACTTTATTTTCTCTTCATCAAGAGCAAAGAAGTGATTGTTAAAATCGTTTATTTGGGACTTTGTATGATTGAACTTGAACACGGTTTAGAAACATCTAAACAATAACAATTTGATCTGAAAGCAGATATAAGTTTATATTTTCTTCTTTTGTTTCTTACTTTATACATGTTTTATATGTATATCACCATCTTTCGTAGTGAGGCTGGACTCGCAAAAGCACATAGATTTCAGTCTGAAATCGCCTTTCGGTGGTGGCCGACCAGGCCGCGTAAAGAGGAAGAACCTCAAGAAGGGTGCAGGATCTGGTGCTGCTAAGGAGGAAGAAGAAGAGGATATGTACATATAAAACTCTTCCGAAAAAAACTTTCATTATCAAGAGCACAGGATCAGCCATTTCTAACAATGTATTCAATACATACATTGAAATAAATTACTGTGTTGTGATTGGGGTATCGAAAGATTTTTCCTCATTCAAATGAATTCATTTTGAGCTGTTCACTTTCCAATGATTTTGTTGAATATAATAAGAACGTTTTTTTGTCCAAATGTAAAATTTCAGAATTATATTAGTGGGGCTACATGCAGCAAAATGAAGTCCCAAATGCATGAACTCTTGAAGATTTTACCAATGTTTCTACCCTTTCCATTATTCATTTCTTCATCGATTGAATAGGTGTAAAAAGGGATCGTAAAATTTGCTCCCTCAGCCTCAAGTCTAACAGTCCATCTGAAAATATAACATTTCAATCGTTATATGAAGATATGAAAATTTAATGATCGAAGGTCCACTTGGTTCGCTTATGTTAAATGTCAAAATGATGTGAGTGAACATAATAAACTTTTGCGAAAGTAAGGTTCCTCATAAAAAAATACGATTCCGAATGGTCCTGACATTTTGAAGGGATAAAAATAAGTAATTTAAGGATCAAGAACGTATTGAAGAGGTGTTTTAAGTTTTTCCTAGGAGGTATTGATGAATCTATTGACTAATATGATAAATTATAAAAATCTACTATTCGGAATAGAATACGAGAAATCAATATAGTCGATCACCTAAATACTAGTTCAGGAATAATTTACGAATTGAATGTTTTTCACTCCATTTCTCTACGGCCATTGTGAGACCTCTGCTTTGAAAATTGTTTACCCAACAACAAGTGGTTGAGTCCAATCATTCTTGTAATCTATAGTGAAAAAAATTTTTCACTGTGCCCTGAACTACAATAGCTCACCATAAAGTTTTAAAGCGATATCCTTCATCACTAGACTAAACAAAAGTAATATTGAACATTCGCAATTCGTCATGCTATAGACTTGAAGCATAGTTCTATTTTACATGCATATAATTTATTTATATACAGGTTGATTGCTGGCTTAATGTACAACGCTTCAAAGAAGATAGAAGACACCAAAATGAATGGGGAATAGGCGTTTGAATGTTCCCTTAGGATATTGGTTCCAGAGATTTTCGAGAAAATGGAGGATATTTTGCTGATATTTACACGATTTTAATGATGCTCATGCTCCGCCATTTTACTGGAAAAAATATTGAATAATTTCTGGCCCGTACTAAAAAAATGTTATTATTCATAATATATTGTAAACAAAACATTTCAACATTTTTATATTCACTCAATGGAGTCACTATTTTTATAAATACACCTAACTACATCTATTTCCGCTAAGTCAATTCCATTTTATGTTTCATATATGTTATTCGATAAATAATGAAGGTTTCAATCTAATGTGATAATTGTCCGTATCAGAAAGATCATTGAATTTAGTATTTACAGAGTTACAAGAGTAGAAGGTATTCACCTAAAACCCATTTGATATAATTAGGTTTAATTTGTGTTCATGTTAAATTACCTCTATTATGTTATCGAGTGAATATAAAAATGTTGAAATAATTTTCTCTCAATTTGGAATGATTATCGTACAGCATATGCGCTTGTTCCATTAAAAAGTATTTTTGACCCCATTTTTTTTTTACCTTTCTTTGTATTTCTACTCCACATTTTTTCTTGCAAAAGAAAAACAATGACGACTTTTTTAATAGTGCATAATGAACAAGGAGAAATAATTTCACAAATGGTTCTTTTTCGTCCAGAAGTGAGAGCATAAAAGTATACTAGTATGAAAAAGGGAACCAGAGATTTAAGAAAAAATTCATACATCCCTGCTTTCTAATTTTTCAATCTTTCTAATCAATGTAATGTTTGCGAAAATTGCAAAATTCGAAACTCTATCCTAATTTTTTCATTAGATATAAGGAAAGACGAAGAGCAATTAATTTATTAATGTTATTCGAATGAACTTATCCAGTGAGAATTTTTTATAGTAAAGACATTTTAAAATAGTCTCATAACTTATTTCTTGTCGATAAATGATTACTTACATATTGCCCATACTAAAAACAATTTAATGACACTATGAACCCATCTTTACCTAAATCAACTATGAACTAATCTTCACTTAAAACAATTCACGGTTAGAAAAAAAAAACTTCCGTAGTAATTTAAAATGCAAACCTACAGAAAAAAAATCTTCTGCGTAGATAATAAAATAAGCCCCGATTCCGTGAAAATATTTATAATCAAATTGAGGCAATTCGAATGAAGGTAACTTCTGAAGTTTCAATAAATTCCAATTATAGTCGGTGAGCAGTGAAAAGATATTAGAAAGTTTTTCGTTATTTAGGACACAATACGTCAGAAGGTCTTATCCAGAGTCCCAATTTCTAATTTACGAACCCCACGTTCGCTCATTCTTTTGTATTCATTAGATAATGCTAAATTGGTTTTTCATTCGTTTTTCACGAATTAATTTGTTGACGAGGGTTTCGGTAGACACGATTCAATCAAATCTGAACTTTTATTCTCAATTTGAAAGCGGGGTTCCCGTCTAATGGAAAATAATGATGTTCAGTCGCTGGTTCATAGCTTTTGGGAAAAGAATCGAATTTCAAATACTTCGAGGAGACATTTTTGGGGGATGATCATTGATTAGGACGACTGCTGTATTCAATACTTTGTGTTCTTGGGGAAAATAATTCGATCCAGAATTCTGCATGCTACATATTAGCATAGTATATTATACTATGATATTAGATAGGTACCGTTATGGTTTTTTCAAAATAAAAAAAAAATTGAAATAAAAATATAAATATGGGGAAAAACCTATTGATTACTCAATTATTCCAAAATTGAAATATAAAACAAGATTCATAGATAGAAATCTTTTCAAATAATAATAATAATTTATGTTGATATATTCAAAATTAGAATTATGTTTTGCAATATGTCATTTAAAATTATTTCGTAAAGTTAAAATTCAATTAAGTCACATATAAAAAAAAGAAGATTTGATTGATGTAAGTTCTAAATTAAAATACAGTGGTAGCAAATAGTACCATAGACATGACACAGAGGTGGAAAAACTAGGCTGGAAGGAAGATTACGATCGACGATTGGCAGGGAACATTCGAACATAGATGTCAAGGTGAAATTTTGAAAAAAGAAATATGGTTCTGAATTTTGAATTTTAAAATAAAAAATTAGTGACTAGAACCAAGCCCAAATTTTCAAAATTATTGATAGAACTCATATTAATTGGCACCCAACGTGGGGCGCCAATTGATTAAGAGTGAACAGGGTGGGCCAAATTGGACACTTTTGAAGAGGAGGTCCTATTTCTATACTAGTTAGGCGAAAACTGTTGGTGTCTGAGGGCTAATTTTCATGATGAACTCATTGGCGAAAACCGCATCTCCATAGCTTTCACCGTTACATAGTTACCGGGTGACCAGGGTGTTGCCAGGTATTGCTGTAACTTTTCTTCTGTTGAAAGTTTTTATTTCTATTAAAAATTCTTGTAGCAATTTTTACATAGAATTCAATGACGTTATTTGAAATTTCAGCAAACTGATATTTTATGAGATATCGCAATAAATTTCTTTTGAGTAGGACACCCGTATATTTATACAATTTGGATAGAACTTGTAATTACCACTCCAAAAATATAGAATACTTGATATTTTCCTGAAGTCATTTTCGAAGTTCGAAGAAAAACTGAATAACATCAGGAGGGAATGAGTTGAATCAACTTTTGGCAATCTGATAATCCTACCTCAAACATTAAACAAAACATTTACAATAAAATTCGTTAATATTTGAAAAAAAAATTGACACTGTATTTTGCAACCCTCTCACTTTTGATAATCTTAGGAGATTTCGAGGATTTATACGTCGGACGAACGGATTTTTTTTCAAATTCAATTCAATTCAATACTGTGAAAATTCAGGTAGGGTAAAAATTCAGTTTCCTCATTTTCAGAAATTGAATGATTTATTATTTTTGAATTGAAAATTTGTCACAAATTTTCATTTAAAAAATTTGCAACTCTGTAGTGTCGATAATTTTTATTTTAAAAATTTATTATTTTTGAAATGAAAATTTGTAACTCTACAGAGTTATAAATTTTCATTTTGAAAATAATAAATGAGTAAATTCATTATTCAGGCTATTCATTATTCGAAATGAAAAAAAACCGGTATTGAACAAAATATCCATTAATAATCCAATAATGAATTTTATCGTCAAGAATTCAATGTTTTCCATGATATTATGAAAATATCTCTTCTTCATTAATTCTTACAATTCCCACCCATCAAAACATGAAGATATAAGGAAATTTCAACACTGTCCTCGAATACCTAAATCCTGTATATGTTTAATCCATTAATTTTGATTTGTCAGGTGGAAAAAGGAGTAATTAACTTGAAATAATTATTCTATGACGAAATATGTGTTAGGCAAAGGTCATACTTTGTATGAAAAAGCGTTTTAACGAAACCAGGAATTTAGTTATTGTGAAACTCCCTACCGTTATATGAAAAAAATTTAATCCGAAGAAAAATGTTTCAAATCATTCTGATAGTTTCGCTCATCTTCATATTGTATCGGTGGTTGACTGGCACGAGATCTGATAGTGTCTGTTGTTTAGTGGGGAAAACTGCTATTGTGACAGGAGGAAACGGTGGTATATATAGCTAAACTGAATTTTTTTTTTAATAGTAATTTTTCTATCATAAGCCGAAGGTCGTATTAGCTCACACGAGATGAAATTAAAAAACATTTTATCAATATTTTCCTTTATTTTCAATATAACGTGACCAAAGTGTATTTGGATTTAGTATTTTAAAGGTTAACAAAGTACGCCAAAAGTTCTTCCGACCCTCAAGCGTTCGAAAACTCGCTCCTTCGTCGCTCGTTTTCGAATTTCGCATTCGTGTGGAAATGGAAGCCTATTCTGCAACTTGATTTAGAATATACTCTCTCGCAATCAAAGATCAAAAGGATGCTGTGAAAGCATGAATTATGAAGTAATGAATTTTTTAATTTTCAGGAATTGGGTTTGCTATTGTCCTCCTTTTAGCTTCTAGAGGATGTAGGGTCATAATAGCAGATAAAACAAATGCAGAAGCATCAGTGAAAAAAATCAAGCAACTCAGTAAAAACAGTAATATAATCGCAAAACACTTAGATCTATCTTCATTCGCTTCCATTCGAAAATTCGCAGAGGACATCAACATTTCAGAAAAAAAAATTCATATCCTTATAAATAACGCTGGTATCAATTCTTCTAATGATTATAGAACTGAAGATGGAATATCTAGTGCGATGCAAGTTAATTATCTAGGACCATTTTTGCTGACACATCTTCTGGTGGGTGAGTAGCATTAAATTGAAAGTACAACTTTTTCACAACTTTTGTAATAACGGTCGCCCCTCTTAATATATTACCCTGTATATTTCGAAAACTGTTCATATCAAAGGAAATACTGTTTGAAATTATAATAGTGTACTCAAACAGAAGGTAACGACAAAAAATTGGCAAATTCTACTGAGAATTTTTTTAATTACAGGTTGAATTATGAACTAAATGAATTTCATTTCGAATAATGTTTAACACAACCCTTATCTAAAAATTTTTTCTTATTAAAAAGCAGTATAAAATTATTTTCTTATGAACAAGCATTATTTATCCAGTAATAGTGTTTCATTCAAGATATTTTTTTACGAGAAATGTTGATTTGAAGAAATTAATTTTCCAACTGACTGCCTCGGTAGTGCAGTGGTCTGTGGTGCCGAAGGTACCGGGTTCGAATCCTTGCTAGGTCAAAGATGTTGTACATGTCTGATGATGGTAAAATTCCAACTTCGATACCCTGTATTTCAAAAACTAGTCATATGATTTAGTTGGACCTCGTTGAATTTCTTCATATTCTACAAAATATAAAAATTCAGAAAAATTAACTGGTAACAATTTTTCCCTTGGGCTGCTTCTTGGTCCTTTAGTTCGTCAAATATTCTGTCAATTGTGATTAAATTGAGGGTGCAATATGCGCATGAAAGAACGAATCGCTGTTATTGAATCCATCCTCAAATTTCAGTCTGTCGGTTTTTCACTAAACACGTTCAATTTCGAACGGAAAAAACCAAATCAAATCAAAATTCAAGATGAATAATATCCTAATAATCAATAATTAATTTAATAATTAATACCTTTCAGATCGCCTCAAGGAGGCAGAAGGAGCTAGAGTTGTTTTTGTCGGATCAGTATTGGCCCTTTTCAATAACCTGTCTGTTGAAAACTTGACTGGATTCGATCCATCCAAGGAAGTTTTCTGGCTTAATATTCTATATGGAAATTCCAAGGCTGGCAATATCTTAGCAGCTCAAGAATTCGGGAAAAAATTGAAGAAATACAATATAGCAGCATTTGCAGCCGATCCTGGAATTAATAGAACTAACATCTTTGATGTCAAAGACGAAACTTTGTTATATAAAGTTGTGAGGATGGTCATTTTATGGATTGCTGGACATGTAAGTATTGAGATATTTTCAGAGTTTTCCATGGTATACTCACTAATCCCATCATCTTTTGAATACCTTCGCAATTTCTTAATCCCGTATCAAACTAGGCCTTTTTTTATGGATTTAGTCCTTACTTGATGAAAATTCATATTGATTTGATAAAATAAAAAGAAATTTGTTTTCCACAAATTGGGAATATAGGGTTATATTTATTTTTATTGAATCCAACCTTTTTCGTGTCTATTTTGACGCTTATTTTCATGTCTATTTATGGGATGTTCTCTAACACGATGGAAGTGTGTTTTTTTGACACTTTTTTCAGGGCCGATTATAGTGCTACAAACTAAAACGAAGATGTCGTTGAGATTATTCTTTGGTTTTTCATGAATATTTGGAAGATTATATTTTCTGCATTAACACAATTATACAACAAAACTTTTGTACTACATCCATCTACTACATAATATTGCATTTATGCCACGGATTCTATATCTATGTTTCTGAACATCTAAATCTACTTTCACTTTTCAGTGGGCAAAGTGGTACCTACCTATCTAATAATATCATAATACTTCATACTGCATATTTCCGTGTTGGCTGCTGCATTTCTTCTCTACTGGTCTACAAGTCATTATATATAATTACCAAGATTTTCCCATTGAGTAGTTCATTCAAGAACGTTGTGAATGTTATGCTCTATTTTTCTTCGTTCGGTAGGAATTAAATTAATTATTTTTTAATTTTGACATTTTCAGAAACCTATAGTTGGAGCACAGACTGCGTTTCACCTGGCAACTAGTGATGAAATGGAAGGAACAACTGGCGGATATTACTTCCAATGCAAACGCTGGATTAAGCCATGGAAAATGAATGATCCAGATTTTTGCGAACAGATCTGGAAAAAAAGTGAGATTCTGGTAAAACTAAATCCTCATGAAATATTATGACCTATTTTCCAATAAATTTTATGATATATTTATATATTATTTATTTAATATCAACATTCACATTGCTATATTAATATTCACTCTTTTCAAACAAAGGGTTTGTGGTGCCATGTTTATAGTAATTTTTTCTAAATTATTCGAGAAATCTTTCAATTGCTTCTGTACAATTTAGAAACACACAGGAAGCAGAACAATCAGATAAACCATTATTTTGAATTCCAATGCGGCCACCCACTAGTTGATTTGATATGAAAAATGAAAAATATTATAATATAATGGAATGCGGTAAGGAATAATAAAACTTCTTATATTTCCAAAAAAGGATAAGTTGTAAATGGTGAAATGAAATCGTTTCTCGTATATTTTGCATTCCATTCTGAGGAATCAACATTCTGATTATTGGAGAATTGAAAACAAAACCAATCACGAAGCCGCCCCAAGTGGCAATAAAATTCGGAAACGTTTAGCAAAGTCAACGCCAACAAGTCGTTTTTTAGCGTCTACTTGTGAACATCACTATGTGGGGATTATGCAGCATCTTCTTATTTATGAGTAGAATGCATTATGCGTCACCGTTGATGGTTTTTCATTATTATTTGTTGGTATTCCTTCCTGTTGTGGCTGAGCGAATTGAATCTCATTTGAACTTTTCATTTCAACGCATGCGATTTTTGTTGATCAAGCCTTAATGCCACCCTTGAATATACACACTGTATATTACTCGACTGGAAAACAGCAGTTTATAGACCAGAATCTTCATAATAACATCAGGCATCCCCTTAATTCCATTGAATAATGGCAATTCTCTTTGTTGAACTCAACCTATAAAGTGACATCGAACCTAGCAGCACTAGTTATTGTGTCGAATTCACACAGTGTCATAAGCAAGTTACGGGGTTGTAAACCAGTTTTATTAGAATCACCATGCGTTTTCAACTCGAAAAGAATTTTACGGAGCACCCTTATAGCAAGTACTCCCAGAATTAAAGTAATAAAGTGCCAGGTTTCCTGGTGTAGTTTCGGGAATAAAAGCTCGTAAATATTCAGGCTGAAATTGAATTGAATCGGTTATAGATTCGAGTAAATGTGGGGTGAATTTACGACAGGCAGCGTTCGCAAGGAGGCTGATTTAGATTTAGAATGGGGATGATGGGATGTTGACTAAGTGGTGGAAAAACTGATGAGGAAGTGAACCTTATTGGCATTATCAACTGAAATCTATTCCCTTGAAAACGCTGTATAGGTGGAGTTACCCGAAAGGCTGGTAGCTATACTTGAACTGAAAGAGAAAGAATCAGGGTAGATACATGAAAATTGCAAAAGCAGTGAGGAATAGTTTAGAGTTTGAATTTTTGCCTTTTTTTCAGATTTTTCAGGCCACTTATAAAATATATGTATGCTGTAATTTGAAAATCTTGTGTTTTGAAGAATTTGAGTTGTCCAAGTTCATGATTTTTTCATGAATATCCTGTATATTTTCCGTCCAAACCGCCAACAATAAAAGTTTTTCTCTAAAAGAACTGTTTCTGCAAAAATATTCAAAAAGTGCGAGTCTCGTCGCTACCATTTTTTTCATAAGAATCCCATTAACTCATGTACCATTGAGTTTATACAGAAGTTATGGAATAACAGACCAATTGAAAAGTCCGCGGTCTACCATAGTGAATCACATATTTTTAGCGAAATTTGATTTTAATATTCAACATAGTTGCCATCGAGGGCTATACAGCGATTAAAGCGATCTTTCAACTTTTCGATACCATTTTTGTAGTACGATTTGTCTTTCGCTTCGAAATAGGCCTCAGTTTCGGCGATTGCTTCTTCATTGACGCTAAATTTCTTTCGAGCGAGCTTTCTTTTGAAGTCTGAAAACAGGAAAAAGTCGCTGGGGGCCAGATCTGCCTTTTTCTTTCCTCCAATGGGTTCGATTTTTAACGATTTCATACTTCAAACAATCCAATAACACGCTATATAATAATCGCTGTTGATGGTCTGGCCCTTTTGGAGGTAATCAATGAATATTATACCTTGCGCATCCCAGAATACTGCTGCCATAACCTTGTCAGCTGACTGTTGTGTTTTTCCTTGCTTTGGATTCGGATCATCGTGTGCAGTCTACTCAGCTAACTGTCGATTGGACTCCGGAGTGAAATGATGTAGCCATGTTTCATCCATTGTCACATATCGACGCACAAATTCAGGTTTATTGCTTTTAAACAGCTTCAAACACTGCTCAGAATCATTAACACATTGTTGCTTCTGATCGATTGTGAGCTCGCGCGACACCCATTTTGCACACAGCTTTTTCATGTATAAATATTCGTGAATGATAAGATGTACACGTTCAGATGATATCTTCACAATGTCTGCTACCTCGATCAACGTCACTTTTAGGTCATTCAAAATTATTTTGTGAACTTTTTCATTTTTTTGTCGGTGACTGCCTCTTTTGGGCGCCCACTACGTTCGCCGTCTTCGGTGCTCATTTCACCACGTTTAAACTTAGCATTCCAATCAATGATGGTTGATTTTCCTGGTGCAGACCCCGGAAACTCTTTATCAAGCCAAGATTTTGCTTCAACTGTTTTTCTCAAAAAGCAATATTTCATCAGAGCACGAAATTTTTTTGTTTCATCTCTCTTCAAATAACAAAAGTAGCTACACTCACAACGCAATATCTCATAAACTAACTAAAAATCATATAGATTCAATACTAGAACCGTCAACTGTGCATCAGACCGAGGACTTTTCAATTGGCTTAATATTGCTGAAATTGTCATCAAATAAGCTACTTAATCATGCAATAATATACTGGATGTGCCATTTGAAATAAAAAAGTAGTAGTCTGTTTCCGGTATAACCGGAAGTTGGAGATGTCTGAAAATATTCTGGGGATAACGATCATCGCTTCAAACCCTAACATGCACATTTTCAGCACAAAGTTATGATTAGTTTCAAATAAACGTTTAATAGGTCATTGCGGTGAATCACTTGTTTGAGGTAATTTAAATCCATAATGTTCTCCATCTAACAGTTGAAACTATTACAAATACTCTGAAAGATTCAAATCAATGTTTATAATTCAATTTATTTTCGTCTCAGAAACATTTTGTGGAAGTAACTCTGTAATTCATAAGAATTTGTGCGCTCGGATGAGACATTCAGAAAATTGCTCATAAAATCCTCAACAATTTAGCATATTGCTTTCCATAGAATGGGGTGAAAACGGTTTCCACGAAGATTTCATAGGGCCATATAAGAAATCGCTCTAAGTCAACCCCGGCACTAAAATTTCCACTTCATCCTAGTCGGCGTTGCTGTGCAATTAAAGTGCCTAAAGTAGGCCGCGTAATTGTCTTGAGCGTCGGTAAACTTATTCGGAATTAATACAGTAGGCTTTTAGCGTTTTAAAGGGATGTTTAGATATCTTGCCGCATTCAACCCTTTTTGTTATTAACGAAGCATTTTCATCGACATAAATGAAAGTCAGTGTTATTCACTGGATGGCGAGTCACCTTCGACTGAGCACTTCTCTAATTTATGAAATAGCTTTTCCACTCAACGAAGCTCTTATTTCGAACATTAGTTATTTGATGTATAAGATCTTTCGATAAAAGGAAGGAGAGCCATCTGACTTTGAGGTTGTGTATCCCAATTTGATGCGTCAACCGCATATGATATATGAATCTCATTGCATAATATGTATATCTATAACATCATCTACATATGAAAAAAAATTAAAATATGCGTTCTATTGAAATAAATATTTTTCGTATTCAATTCAACATTGGGAAAGCAAAAAATAAAGGAAATGAGAACACTATCAAAACTCTAAATTCAATCGAAATGACATAATGTATAGTTCTTCCAAAATTTCTTGAACCACTATATAGAAACGCTTGTCCAGATGTTCGTTAAATCTCATGCCGTAACAACTTTTTATCTACTCCTTTCGCTTTTGATCAATTAATAGTACCTATTAACAAAAAGCGTGAGTTATAATAAGTCACTATAACTATGACTATAATAAATCTGAAAAGATGAATCTGTGCTTTTATATTTCTCTGCTTGTATTCGATTGGCCGAAAGGGAAAATTCCATTGTTTTCATTGAGGGGAGGAATTTCACTTTAATAATTTTGACGTTTTCAAATCAAGTTGATACCAAATTATTGTGAATGTTTTTCTGAAAAAGATTAATTGAGATAGTGGAGATGAAATATTATATACAACTTCAGAAGACAAGTAGCTGATGTTACCATAGAGAATTTCTTGCCAGAAAAATTTAAAAAATATAATAGTGTTCACAAAAATTTTTAAGATTGGTGTACAAATAAAAACATTAATTCATCGTTAACAGAGAATGTTTTTTCAGAATATTTTAGTGAACTTAGTACTAAATATAAAGCATCATCTGTATGGACTTTCCTTAGACTATATATACTTATGCAGTCAGCAGTCTAAGGGACTTTCCCCTCCATGCTAAGAAGCACACTCAATATGAATAATGGTATCAACATATAGATTTTTTTTAAATTACGTGCGTTTCTTGAATGTCAATCAGAGAAACTAAGAAGGCAAAAAATTGTACTGGTTATGTAAATTTACACTTTATTTTATTAATAAACAAAATGAGTAATTACAATTAACTAAAATTTGCATAGGATTGTTTAGAAAATTTTTAAACCTAACTCTACAGTATTATAGAGTTTATTTATGTAGAATTCTGAATAAACTCTTTTATTATTATTATTGTTGTTATAGGCAACTTTGATGGTTTGTCGATAAAGTTATATTTCTGTACTTGTATGTTGATATTTATTGTTACAGTCGTAGATAAAGTATAGTATTTAACTTCCTTTAATGGTCTTAACTCACTTGATGAAATGCAAACTTCATCTGCGTAAGTTATGATCTATATTACCGCTCGTTGAATAATATACTATTAAACCATAGAGTTGAAAATATTATTAACGAGATTGTATTCGACTCTGATGGCGATTCTCTCAGATAATTCGGATAACGGTAAGTTATGTGTGTTAAACGCAATTTGATTATTTAGAATAATCTTCAGTTATTGACTGTTCATCAGTTTTTCATTAAAATGCAAACTTCTGCCGTTTATAATTGTAACATAGCCTTTCATTGTTCTTTCCAAAAAAGTCTCGAATATAATAAACGGAAACAATTAAAAATGGAAAACTTGGAACAATATAAAAACTAGCATGGCAGGGGCTCAGATATTGAAGATATTTGGTTCGTATAATTGGAGTTAGAGGTACAAGAAAATAAACTATTGTATCAGAAAACAAAAACCTGAAAATTATTGCTTATCTTAGCCAGAATCACTTAAAAGAACGTTTCACATCCAAGTGATGAGTTTCTTGAGTTGTTCCCTCATTCAGTGGTCCCTCTGACCCTGAGAAAATTTTTTCATGGAATTCGTGAACACAGATTTTTAGTACTGAAACATAATATTATTTTTATAGCTTCAGATCAGTTTCAACCATAACTTGATCGATGATGCAGGGTAGGTAATGTGGAATAAATCTTGTTAAATTTTCTATACGCGTTACATATCCCCAGAATATGGGTTTAAGCCCAATCATAGCCTGCTTTCAATACGTGCCACCCACGCACATATTGTTATGCCACGTTTTCCGTCGATAATCCGATAATTCTCGTTCACCATGAAAAAGCAAGAACACGTCTGGAGGCTAAAACAATAATGTTTCCGTCGACAAGCCTCAACTGAATACATGAAGTTGATTTCTGAGCAAAATCGAAGCGTTAACAGGAATCATGCCCGTTGTCAAGTAAATCGAAGCTGCCATTGGCTTTCAGTTTGGCAGGCGAGCCGGATTAGGCGGAAGTATTTTCCAGGCTTTTTCCGATGTGCAGGGTCGTATCAACAGGTAGAATGTATTCATTTTTTCAATTCGAAATTGTTTATAATAATTTGTTTTCATATGCCAAATTTATAGCAGTAAACAAAGATAATTTCTTACAAATATTGATAATTCTGTTACATTACACGAAATCACCCCTCACTCAATAAGTCTCGGGCCCAGTTAAAACACCATTTTTCTAAAAACTACGACTTTTTTCGTTAACATAGGCATACATGTACTCCAACGTTGCTCTTAATTTTCAATGCCTTTTTGCTTTCGAAATAGACGTCGGCAGTCACTTCTTAATTACAGCCAGTTTTTTTCTGTGGAGCATTATTTTGAGGTTTGCAAAAAGCCTGTTATAACTAGGGGATAGATCTGGAGAATATGCTAGGTCGTCAAGCAGTTGAAAGTGCAATTCGTTCATCGATTTGTGACAAGGAGGATTGTCATGATGTATAGAATTTTTTTTCATTATAGGACGTTTTGCTAATTTCTGCACTCAATCGATCCAATAACGTTATATTATATTCACTGTTGATGGTTTCACGTTTGTTAAGTTAGTCAATGAACAATATACCATGTATTTCCAAAACTACAGATTCCATAACTCTGCCAGCTGATATTTGAGATTTTGGTCTCTTTCGAACTTTTTTGAATTGAATAGCTTATCGCAAATCCGTTATTTTTAAGATCAATATATAGTCTTCATCGATGTGGGATTATATTTCAGCGATGTACGCTCATACTTTCGATATTGTAAATTAAAATTTATGCTCCATCTCTATTCTCATGAAATAATTCAACTTTTATGGATCTATCAGTTATGTGGATTTTAATTTTTCTAGCTATTATGTTAATGATAGATAGATGTTAGAAGAATTATGAATTTTCAATTCGGAATGTAAATCCTGATTTACAAAAGGTAGAACCCTGTTTCACAAATGGTAGATTTTTCCAATTGAGAAAATCAATTTCCAAAGGAATGAAACAGCATCCTAACAAGATAAGATAAGATAAGAAAATACTTCGAAGAACAGAAGGAATTCAGATCGCCGAAAAAATTTGGTGAATTCGCCATCCTCTCGAATCAATTTCAATGAATTTACCATTATTACGTCAATATAATATGTATTGGACGTCTATCATGTGAAACTGACGAAACCTAAAATAAAATGTTAACGCCAAAATATAAGAGGGTGATTTTATAAAGTAGTCTTTCATCACATTCAAATTTGACTGCTTTGAAAATGATTGTCGAATCAATTTTTCAAATTCTGGAGCAAGGAAAAATTCAGAATAGTCGAAGATTAGTTTAAAATTCGTGGGAAATAGGACTCTGAGTGAAATAATTGCTTGATTAAATGTCAGTATATTGTATAGTCCCTCTTGGGAGTATAAAAAAAAAGAGGGAACCATTTTTTTTATATATTTTTTGTAATTACCAATATAAATGAAAAATACGGTAGTTAGGAAGATAGTTTGATATTGGCGAAATTATAGAAATGATACATTTCTGTTTAGTTTCATTTCAAACTCACGATTCAACAAGGGAAAAAACTTAAAAGAAAACATAAGACAAATATTTACAAAACAAAACGGCATTGTGCTGAAATCATTTGAATGAATGGAATAAATAGGTGGGAGGCCTAAACAAGAAATTCAGTGAAAAACTTCCATTAAGTAGGCACAGTTCACTTTTAGGTGGTGCTTACTCTTTAACGGACATACCTAAAAACCTGATATTTCCAGAGAAGCTTCGGATCTGAAATGCCATAGTTGGGTTCAGTAATGAACAAAATCCCACTAGAAGCTCCATAGATATGGGCATTCCAAAGAAAATCTTGATTGAAGATCGGATCGAGATTTTTGTGTATATTAATCAATCAATCAATAAAATTTATTCCAATATTATGACTATTTTATTTTCGATCAAAACTTCTTAATGATGGCCTCTTCAGAAACATATTCAAGAATTATGAGAAAATCCTGATATTTCAGCGACGACAATAGATCCCACTAAGTTAAGATGTTGTCAGTAATATAGAATAACAATTATTATCATTGCTTTAACCAGCATTGGTTATTACTTCATAATTTTCTTTTTTTTCATTTGAATTAACGTGTCTCAGCAGCTAGGCCATTGACACAAGGTACAATGTACTTATCCTCTAGGCATAACAAATAATACAGTTCATAAAAAATTCACAAAAAAGGAAACATTGAACTAAAATGATAACAATCAAATTTGATTATACAGTTGACAATCTTTCAGAAATTGAATTGATGCCTCGATTTTAGTTATCGAGGTGAGATTTTCTCTTAGATTATCTTTTAGTCCTTTTCGACGACGGAGTCCACCATAATGTGGACATCGAGATAGAAGTGTTCTACACTTAAAAAGGTGTCACAACAGTAATCGCACATAGGAGGTACATTTGATGACATCAAGTAGCCGTGTGTCAGCTTGGTATGTGATATTCTTAATCTCCTCATAACAATTTGGTCTTTTCAAATCAAAATATTCCGAAATCAAATATAAAAACAATTTCACGAAATGTACCAGCTTTCAAAAAATATTTGTATGCAATTCTATAACAATGTTTGTAGTAGTTTCGGCAAAATTGTAAAAAATGTGTGAAAATTTTTTTTCTTCAACGCCCTTTATCTTGAATACGGATAGCGCTTCGAAAATTTTTTATTGAGCAAACCTCAATTATTTTTCAGTTTTCTACCTATCCTAGAGACCTTTTTTTGAAACACCCTGCATATTCGAATTTTGAAAATTTATTCTGAAGGTAAAATTCACCTTTGCAACCTATAAAAATATCGAGTCCGATTCTGACGTGAAAATATTTTCTCATTTCTTTTGAGTGACAGTGGAGTTCGATGCGAATCTGTTTCCCCCGGAACGTGTATTATTATCCATATCGTGTTCCGTTTTAATGGTTCACTAAATGCCTGGCATTTCATCTTACGCACATTCCGTCAACTCATGACGGATCAAATATTTTCACGGGTATTTGTGCTACACACATAACGATTCTTATGCACGCTCTGGTTGGTGTAATTCACCTCCTCTACGATTTTATGTTTTGGGGGTAAAACCTGCAGGGAATGAAAGGAAAAAGATCGGGGGGTAGGCACAATGATGTATTGTGTTGATTCGGGGATTTGGGGGCAAATTGTGCGCCTTCGATAAAGTCTGTTCGACAGGAAGCAGGCTGATAAAAGAATTCCCGTCATTTTTGTCGTGATACCTAATATGGAAATGAAGGTTAACATAATAATACCAAAATCGTATATTTTTTCGATTCGGTATCATTAGAGGAAGGATCTCAGCAATTTGAACTGCTCAAACTAGATTGGCAGGACGTAACTGAGATTTTTTTGACAGGTGGAATGAAGATTTGAGATTACTTTCACCTTGTAATTTGAACGTTGCAGAGGTGTCTTAGAAAGGAATAGAGACTTTAATTTTCTCTTTCTTCTGACCATCCGGAAGCTAACAATGCAGCCTTGGTGTATTCGATCCCAATAAGGAAGATTCCCCTTTACATTCATTGATACCTAAATTTTTCTATATTGTTATTGTTACTTCATTACAAGAGGTCATGATTATGTTGCTTCAGAGAAATTAACTCGTTCTATACTCGTATTGTAAAGTAATAACCATATCTCTTAGAGTTTTCAGTATGAAGAAGGACGTAGAAATATACTCAATTATATTTTTGGTATGCTAGTCGCCTATGCTGAGGTTAGTAATTAATGTTCAAAATGTCAGGAATTGCCAACCATCAGCAATCATGTTCAGAACTAATAATATGTTGGGCCTCCATGAGGTCTTATTTTCTCAGAAACACGTCTGGGCATACTGCTAATGGTAAGATCGGTTTCCTACTGAGGTTCCTCATTCCAGGCTACTTGTATCTGGTGTTGCTAGATTCAGTTGAGGAGATGTAAACGAAGTAATCTTCTTCCCATAATGTCTAAGGCGTGTTCAATGGGTTAAATGTCGGAAGATCTAGGGGGCTAAGGCAACAAATACACTCGATTGTCTTCAAAATGGGACAGCGTATTTCTGACTATAATATGGTTATGCATTATCTTGGTGGAAAAATGGGTCGGTAAGAGTTCTTATAGAAAGCAGAACATGTGATTCCACTATCTTCTGAACCTTACACACGTTGGCAATGTTGCCTCTGATGAACACCAAAGGTAGTATGCTCCCATATGCAATAGCTCTTCATAAAGTTATTGCAACAGTGTGATACAAATCGCTTTTTCTTAGAAAGTTTTCGGACAGATTTCTTCAGGTCACTGTAAACATCAATACATCTTCGGAAAGACTTTAGCAAAATCCATTTTCAACCATGAATGAAAAAAATGTGTCTAAGCTTATAGCAGCTTCTGAAAGCTAAATTCACAAAAAATATCAAGTTCGATTCCTCTAGAATTCTATTTCGCTGAATCAAATTAGTAATGCACAAAATGGTGGAGGATCTACCTGGAAGTTCTATCAACTAGGTAGTATACATATTGAATCTACGAATTTTATAGAAAGTAGCCAGTGACTCCATGTTCCTTCTCGACTCTGTTGACATAGACTTAAGATATTAGTTGTATTCGATAATTTTCTCCAAATATCAGGGTAATTTATTTCATTCGATTTTGTATCTGTAAAATAAACTATACCGCAAATAGGTATTAGGTAAGTTATTTTTATTGCGTTGAGTGTATATCCATACCGGACTTTCATTCTTGTCTCTTGAATAAAAAATCTACAATTATCTCTAAGATAAATCGGTTAGGTATAATTAGATTATAAGTGCCTCATTGGAAGAACTTAAAAAAATCAAGAAAGCCCTGACGTGAAATCAGGAGCATTTGAGCGATTGGTCGAATTCGCATTCATGGCATTCCTCGCATGTAGATCCGCATGTAGATTTTTGAATTTCTATTTAATCGGAAGGTATTTTTGCATATATCAATGAAAAAAATTCCATATAAATCTAATTCCTTAACCATCTAACGGATTTCGACCATTCGATCTCATTCGAAACATGAATCTACCCTTAAACTCTATCACATTCGGTTCGACATTTATTTTTTACAAGCCACCTGGTCGGATGTAGAATCAATTTTGATCTCGAATTCTTCATCAGTTAATTGCCGAACCAAACCGTATGAGACTATTCACGGATTAATATACAAAAAGAGACTGACATTTTGGCGAAATGATAGCCTTCCCTTTCCTAAGGGCAAGCACGAAAAGAAGAAAAATAGAAATTTATATTTCGAAAAAATCAGTCAATCGACCAAGTCGAGAAAATGACGAGACTGCAAATTATTATCAAATAACAGGAGCATTGAAGTGAAATCTGTAACGGAGCTCTAAGTGAGTTTCTACGTCACCCATCTTCCTCGGTAGTAGATATCAACCCCTAGGGTTGATTTCGAACATCCTAATTTCGTGAGGAATGTTAAAAGTATCGGAAAAAAGACGTTACCCTGAATTAGAAGTGCCATTCGACTGAAATATATTGCCTCCCTCTAATTCGATAGCATTCCACACTTCTCCCCTAACTTTGAAAGAAACGTCACTTTATGATATAGGCAATATGGGGATTATGAGCTGAAACACTAATGGTGGATATCATGAAAGCAGCTAACTTGCGTCTTCATCCCATATTTATATCACTTGATATCGTGAGGGGGGAAAGCCAGATCTTTCAAATTTTATTTCCGATCACTCAGAGATATGTATCAGGTCAGCAGAATATCAGAACAAATTTTGACTCCAGTTTCCACAAAACTTTGATCGGAAACTGGTTGATTGTAGTTTGAATTCTATGATGGATCTAAAAATTCAACTTAACTTCTACTTCAATTTCAAATTCGTGTAATTCTTTCACAAAATTTCTTATGAATTTTCAAACCGTTTCAATTGAATATAATTGAATAAAGATATTAAGATATTAACCACCAACATTTAACACAAGTAGGTGGCCCGAAAGATATTCTTCAGTTCAGAGGATTATTAGGTAAAAAAACTCAAGTTATTTCATGCATGTGGAAGGTATAGCTCACATTATAATGAACTGTGACATGATATTGCAACAACGAAAAGGCTTTGAAGTTTTTTGACCAACATTGCTGGAAATTTTTAACTAGTCAAAGTGAACAAAATTTTAAAAATATTAAACAAAAGATCTGGGGCATGATAGAGACAACCAAACAACAGAACAGAACTGGCCAAAAGAATAACATTTGGATGAGCAGCCTATGACTCCATGATACCTTCTTAAGCGATATCCAATTATACTGAAAAAAAGACTTTTAACGTGTGTGTTCTGCCTGTTCTCACCTAAAAATCTGTAACCCTGTTCAAAACATCGTCACAAAAATTACAAAAAACGCAACACAGGTTGGAAAGTTCTATGCTGGAATAAGTTCAAGGGATAGATTCCGTGATGAGGAGATTCACAAGAGAACAGGCGTTGAAGATATTCTGGAGAGAATTGCAAGTACTAAGTAAAGGCGAGCAGAACATATTGCAAGATCGCAATTAGACAAGGAAAATTCTGGAATGGCGACCAAGATCGTATAAACGAAGGCGAGGCCAACCTCCAACGAAATGGACCAACAATCTGAAAAGAACGAACACTAACTAGATGACAACCGCCATCTAAAGAAAAAACGAAATGCCTGTAGGAGGTCTTTGTTCAGCAGTGGACGTTTCAGGACTGAATGATGATGATGAAAAAAAGATTGAGGCATTTTATAGTGATAATAAATCACACAACACCAGGGGGGGGCTGCACTCCCTCCTAAAATTTTGCCCCCTCCTCATAAAATTTGACATACAAATTTTTAATTACAAGATTAGCAGAACTATAATTACGCCCCCTAAAAAACTTCGGCCCCTCCTAGGCCACATCTGTTTTTGAAACTGGCGTCGCCACTGGACTGTGAATATAACCTGAAAGCTCCAAAACGTCATGAATCTTTGTACTTTGAACATTGCACTATTCAGATTATTAACCTCTTTTGGATATTTATCAAGTATCAATTGGATATTCAATATTCAAACTTCATCTATTATTTTTTCACGATTAATAATAGATTCAAAAATACCCACTGCTTGTCCAAACAGGATAGTTATGTACATATAATCATCGACAATACCTCGTTGTGCAAACAAATTATGATTAAATGCACATATATTAGCAATCCACGAAGAATCTTTTATAAACGGAACAGCTTTTATAGCCCATTTTGAATATATTCAAGTCTTCAGAGTCGACAAAAACATATTACCGTAGGAAATTGAATAAACATAGGTGGTTTATCTACCCATTAGACAAAATATATAACTCTAACATCTCCATTTTCTATAACAGATTTCTCATCCCGTTCGTTGTCTACACCACGTCATCCTCTCCAAACATTTGGCACAACGAAGGGATAGAGGAGGAAGGAGATAGAGACGTGGGGTCCAAAATCGGTCGTCGGAAGCTGGAAACCTTAAGAGCCCCTCCGCAGTGTAATAAATGTTTACATTCCAGACTGTATCACATAATGGCTTGTGGAATGATATGACCGTCCTGTAAAAAGACTTCAGAAGTCGATACGCCTTCTGGATCGGACAGCAGGAAATTCGTTCCTCCTGCTTGCTATACTTCCCTCCTTTCCGTTATCGTTGGCTGATCGTGACACGTTTAAGTCACCAGAAAATCATTTCAAATATTGCCTTAATAGGTTCCTTGTGGCCTAGGGTTTCGATAAGCATTTATTGCTATGAATGAGGGGGAAATACATGCATTGGGTGTAAGCTACAATTTTGATAGAATTGTATGAAATTAGTTCTAGTATGAGTACTGTATGATAGGAAAGGTGCTATGCTCTTGACTATAAATCATTGACTATATTCGGTTATCGAAATTACCTACAATGAATTTTTTTTTCATTCAGCCAAACTCGAAGTTTGGGAAAAATCAGAAAATTGAATTTCTATAGAAAAATCGTTATATCTCCTGAAATATTCGTCACAGACCCTGCAAATAAAGAGGTTTTTTGAAGAACAAGCTCTCATCTAGGATATGCTGCGGGTTCAAGTCTGTATCTTTGTGTCTACGAGAAATTGTCTTGAATTTTGAGGGGGTCGCCGTTATGGGCTTCAACTTTTTTTATGGTACCATTTCGTACATTGCTTGAAACGCATATTGAGTGTTAGGTGGTTCCATTTCGGAGGGGTCATGACCCCCTTGACACTCCCCCCCTTGGACTGCGCTTGGAAATAGCAGCCTCTAGAAAAATATCAATTTTTCTCTCGAAAATTTCAGTTAATAACCTATAATTCCTGAAATGGACTAATCGCTCAACTTCAAGCATTTCCGTGATCTAGATAATCCAATCAATGAATTAAAAAGTACAATTTTTACATGAATTAACTTTCAATTTCTTTAAATTTTTCAAGGGAAAGGTATTGAAAATTTTAGACAAATTTTCAGGAAAGCTCGAAATTCGGCTAATCACCGGTCACCGATTTTTCGTAAAACTTTGAAGCTATTTCAACTCGAAATTTGGGAAAAATCAGTAAAATTGAATTTCTGTAGAAAAATCGTTATATCTACTGAAATATTCGTCACAGACCCTGCAAATAAAAACGTTTCTGTAGAAACGAGCTCTGATATAGGATATGCTGCGGTTTCAGCTCTGTATATTGCGTCTACGAGAAATAGACGAGAAATAGCAGCCTCTAGAAAAATATCAATTTTTTCCTTGAAAATTCCAGTTGATAACCTATAATTTCTAAAATAATGGACTAATCGCTCAGCTGCGAGCATTTCCGTGATCTAAATAATCCAATTAATGCATTAAAAAATACAATTTGCCCATGAAGGTACTTTCAATTTTTTGAAATTTTTCAAAGATATGGTAATAATGGTAAGGTATGGAAAATTAAAAAAAAAATTTCAGGTGAGTTCGAAATTCGGCTCATCAGGGGTGGTCATTTCTTACACCGGTCACCGATTTTTCGTCAACCTCACAGTTTTGAGTCCGATAACGGTTCCTTGAGGGACTCCTATTGTGATAGGTATTGACTTGCTTGAAGAGGCACTTTTTCTGACTGCTGTATCTAATTCAACCTTCTCGTTTTTAAAACGGTCACAGTTACAATGTTGCTCACCAATCTATTGAGAAGATCTTCGGTTTTGTCTGAAACCTAATTGAGCAAAGGATGAGATATCATCCTTTTCCAAAAAGTAATTAAGTTTATTTTTTACTCACATCAAAAATTTTTGAAAAAAGATCAGTTGTTTTAATTGATCTGTTATCGGTAGCTTATCTTAAATCCTCATTCTTGAAAATTTCATCAATTCTAGATTACTTGAAGGAATCAGTGACGTTAATACTTACAAAACACAAACGTATAAAGTGAAGCATTATCTATCTATCTATCTATCTATCTATCTATCTATAGCGGAGCCAAGAAAAAATGGTGGAATCGCTTCATAAACATCACGAGAATATTACCTATCAATATTCAACTATGTAGTCAGGACACGAATACCAGTGATGAATGATTACCTATCAATGCCAACAGAGGCATTATTTCTTGAAGAAGAAATAACGTCGACTATTGCTCATCATTTACCTCAGTATTAAGAAACAGTGTATTTCGAACTCCACTGTTACTTACGATAATCTCAGGAATGTTCTAATTACTTATTCTACCATCATCAACTTTCGCGAAAATGTTATTGAAGTGTTAGCCTTCTCCTGGTTTATCTTCATATCATAAATCATTATTTGGTTTGAATAATACATATATTATTCAAATTGAAGTGAATGATCCAATCTGCTATTTATGGTGTTTAAAAATGCACAGAAGTGAAGCAAAATCGTAGCCACCAAATCTACAATTCCTCAAAAATATCCTAAGATGAAAAAACTGATATTCAATGTCTGGTATGAAGGATATTCATATGCTTCTTGAATTGCAATACTTTCATGAAATCGTATAAGCGATTCCCCTAAGCATAGTCTTATCTATGATTTGGAAAAACCAAGAGCAAACGAACCTTCATATTCGAAAGAATGGTCAGCCTTTGAGCGAAAAGTTATTCAATATCTTCGACAAAATGCATACCCCACCTTGATAGCAAGCAGGATAAGATTCTTGTCTAATTCAAACAATTCCGATTCAAGCCAGCATCGATTCATATTCAAATATTGGTGTAAGCGTACGCCACGCCTGGGAAAAATTCTTACTCGAAAAACTTGGTAATCGACGACTTTGTCTGGATTTCATGAAAAATTCTCATTCTTATTCAGACCGGATTTCCCGTGAAGGAATTTGACCCTTTCAAATTCAAATTAGGCACAACGGCATGAAAAGATAACCCCCGAAAGGTTTCCATAGATATCGGCGATCAGTGCTGCAAAATGTTGACACACAATAAAAACTTAATTCACGTGGAAATTGATTCAATATTGGGTGGTTATCTGGATAAGTAAAGGGCGTGAGAGGAATGCTTGAACGAAATATTGGGTCCAAATCTTGGATGATATTCTGTATCGTGTATGGAGAAAATGGAATATTTATCGTGATTGGACGCATTGATTCTTTTGGAGGGGAATGATAATCTTTTCTAGTAGAATTTTTTTAGTTCTCCAAACAGATCGCTCTACGATTTCGTTACGATATCTGTAATTTTCTAGTTTTAAGCCGAGAATTGTCTCAAAGTAATAAGATACGTTTCTCTCACTGATGACAAATCCATAGAAAAATTCAATTATGCCAGTCTGGACGGTCAGATGAGGCCCGGTCGTAAAAACTATAACTCTCCTACGGAAAATAGGAAAAAAAAAATTAATGATAATCTGAATAAGATTATCATTAATTTTTTTTTTTTTTGGTTTCGTAGTTTTATGGATCGGTGAAGCTATAAGTCGTTATCCATTAGAATTAGAAAAATTAAGTCTTTCAGTCATAGAAATGAGAATGTAATCAAGCCTGGAAAAATACCTAAAAATTTCAACGTCACTCAATAAGTCCTGGGCCTAGTCCACAGATGGCACTGCCAATGCCATATAACACTTTTTTCTTGTTGAAAACAAGTTTTAAAAGACTAAAAACTAAACTGAGACTTGTACTTCAAATTTTCGCGCAGACAGTTTTATTGCACAAATTTTCAACGTAAAAGTGAAGTTTTTAAGAACTTGGATACCTCGAAGTGGTTTGAAGTGAGTTTTAACAATGAATTATCAAAAATATTGAATCCATAATTATTTCAACATGTAATTCATTTTTACATTGGTTTTCCTTTTTATAGCTGTTTACCATTTCAAATATTGATATTCTGAAACGAGCAAGAAAATATTCAGATCAAAATGGAGGACATTTCGAGCCGTTTGTGTAGTTATTTTTCTAATTATTTTGTTATTATGTTTTTTTGTTCATAATTGTTTCAAAATATATGATATCAACCTAATGCAACTCAATTCTCAATAAAAGTATACAGCTATAAAAAGGAAAACCAATGTGAAAATGAATTACAACGTAATGTTGAAATAATTATGGATTCAATATTTTCGATAATTCATTGTTAAAAGTCACTTCAAACCACTTTCAGGTATCCAAGTTTTCAAAGTTCTCACTTTTACTTTGAAAATTTGTGCAATAAAACTGTCTGCGCGAAAATTTGAAGTACACGTCTCAGTTTAGTTTTTAGTAGTGTTTCCGAATATTAAAACGGATTTTCAAAATTCCGATGTACAAGGTGTTGTTTGAAGATTCAAACGATTCATAATTTTTTTTAACCCGGACCTGGATTTTCGAGGCGGTTATTGCATGATACGGCTGGGCTCTGAATTAGGAACATATTTGCCAAATATGAAGAAAATATACTAGGTGGTTCGTTTGATATGGCCTCAGAAAGAAACGGGCAAAATTCATAAAACACCCTGTATCTCCGCCACGTAGACAGTAAGACCCAATAAATGGGGTGTCTCCAGAACCGCCTTGGTGCCACCTATGCACCTGTGAAGTATTTCCGTTTCCCAATGAAACACCCTGTATAATCGCACATATTCGATTAGAGGCCATATTGGGTGGAGTGTTATTGGTTAAAGATGAAATACTAATAATAACATCTGAATCAATTCACAATCTCACCCCCAGTTGACAAATGACAAATCACTAATTTCGAAATGTGCACGAAATTTTCTGTCTACCTTCATAACCAAAAAATATTTCGGTCTTCAACATTTTGGAGCGAAAATTGATGGGCATTCCCGAATATTTGCCGATCTAATTGAACCAGGTTATATCTTTTAATTCCGCCGCAGATTCACCTAAGCCCGCTGATTCTCCCTTGAAGTAATAAATAGAAGCGGATTTGCAAAAATGCCATATTTCGCTGGCGTTATCAAGGTCATTATCAAAATGACTGCTCCCCAAGCCCCAAGGCTTAGTACGCTATCCGATTCGAATTAGCCGATTTTTAACTCGCTCTTTCGCTTTCGGTTAAATGAGAATGTGCTGGGAAGATAAGGGAGTTGGTTCCAGAATTATGGATGTAGTTGGTTTATATTCGAATAGCACATTTTGAAATTCTGGGAATTTTTCGCACTTTTTCCATCACTTTGACTAACATCAATTGAAAATATCCCATAAGCTTGAAGCCTTTTACTCAGATAGAAATAGTCATGCTATTGAGTAAAATAACAATAAAAATAAAAATTATCAGCCAATGTGTGGCATAACGCAGCATCGTTCTTCGCTCCTTAAATCAGAGTCCTCTACAAAACGTTATTTTTGTACTATAAAATGGTCTAAAATATGTTTTGCAGAAGAACATTTTCAATTTGAAGACCAAAATACATAAAACCTACTTCTATCGTTGTAGAAAGCAAAATACATAAGAATGAGGCCAAGTTCAGCTTACACTACACTTATTAACTTCAAGGAAATTCAGTTTCAAAAAGACATCAGAATAATATTCAGCTCTTCAATGATTAAAGCTAAGTTTTCTCTTTCAATCCGATGAAAATCATTGTATTATACATGACAAGTACGTTCCTTTGTTCATCCAGTAGCCAGATGCTGAGAAGAATTGTAGGAGGAAGCCAGAATATTTCTATGATACAAGGGATTATCAGTTTTCACCAATTCACTTGGGGTCAGGAAGTATATTGTATAGTGTATACCAGTACTTTCAAATAAACCCCGGTATTTAGCGGATCGTCTCTGAAACCAGAATGTGTCGATTTGGTTGTTTCTATTGGCGAAAATACTCTACGTTCCGGCTGAGTGACGATTTGGTTACTTTCATTGGCTGCAGCAACGCACATCTATCACTTATTAATTATCTTTCTTATGATTCGCATAGTGCGAGATTAATGAAAAGAGCATTTTTACTAGGTTTGACCTAGTTTGTTCTGTGATTAAATTTTTATTTTTAGTAATATAAAGAATATTCAAAGTCACTTGAAGTATGCCAGGATATTTTTAATATAAAAGAGTTTTCCAAGTTCCCAGAAATTTATAAGGGAGCTCGGAATTTATTACCGTACCAGTCCTTTTGAATAAATTCCAATAGCTAGTTGATTATATCTATCGAAGTAGTAAGTGTCGATTTAGACACTTTCATTGCTCGGAATAGTACACGTGCTATTTGGTCCCTCTAATTGGTGGGATTTGTGCTCATCTTCTTCATCTCTTCAATACAACTGGTTTAGGGAGTTATGACGAACCATTTAAGAAAATGTGATAAAATACCGACGAGAAAAGACGTAGAGAAAATGAGAGACGATGACGTTTTACAAAATTCTGTAGCACATGTTGAAAAAATGAAGATAAATATTTTGCGATCAGATATATTCCTCCAGTTACTTATAAAGTCGGTAATGATACGTCGAGTTCTTAAGAAAATAAGTTCACATTCTAAGGAGCGTCATAACATTGATGAAAAGATTTTCAGTGAAATACGAAAAGGAGTAAGTGAGATTAACCAATATAATTTCCATTACATTTTCTGATCAATGTTATAACTAGTTTGCTTTAGCTTCAGACAAAACATTTCCAAGTTCATCTAAAATACTTTCGAGTACTTAAAATTGTAAGCAACGATTATGGCTCTATTGGGTTAGTTTCGATTGTTAAATCAAAAATTTCCGAAAAAGTATGTAGGAAAATTCATTCTGAATACTAAATCGAAACAATTAGAATGTACTGCTTGAAACATTTGAAAAACTTTCATTCTAATCTCTGTGCTCTTCAAGAAATCTAAAACAACGAGACCACTAGATAGTTTCGATATGAGTTAAATGGAAGAGCCAGAATAACCGAAACAAATATGATTGAAATGAAGAGAACACTAATTGATTGATTCCCCAGTGTCCAAATCCTTTCATACGCTTCAACTGAATAATTCAACTGAGTACAGCAACTAAAGTCACTACTACTACCAACATATAAAATACATGAATACATTCAAATCAGCAACAGCAAATATATCTCATTAATCGAACATAATTTCCACAAAAAGACAGTATAGCCGGTATGAATTTCATTAAAAAGAAAAGAACAATAATTGATACATTCCCAGGAGTTTTTCCCGCATATACATCAGTTCCCAGCGAGGAAAATCGGAGGTTTGAACAATTTCCTGAGGCTTCGAGACGATTTCGAGGGGGGGGTCTTATTCTTGTCATTTTTGCTCTAAATGGTCCCGTTTAGGCTGTGATTTTGTATACCTACATATCTGGATTCTTAGCGGAAGGGCTGTATCTATATAAGAATTACAATTCGTTATAATCGTTCAAGCTTAGAGAAGGTACTATATGTTAGTGTGTCTATTGAGTCAATAAGGAACCAACGTAATTTCCCAACTTTGAAGTATTAGGAATAGAGAATTTTTCAGTTCACATATTAAATTATATACCCTATTGGGTTAATTTCGATTGTTAAATCAAGAAATTCCAAAGTATGTATGAAAATTCATTTTAAAATCTAAATTGATACGATAGAAATGGAACTGGTTGAAACATTTGAAAAACTTTCATTCTGCTGTCTAGAAGCTTATGCTTTTCTAGAAATCTAAAACAATGAAAACACTAGATAATTTCGATATGAGTTAAACGGAAGAGCCAGAATATCCGAAACAAATATAATTGAAATGAAGAGAACAATAATTGATGCATTCCCAAGAGTTCGAATCCTTTTATACGTTTCAACTGCAGCAACTGAAGTCACTAGTAAACTACCAACATAGAAAATTCATGAATACATTCAAATCAGCAACAGCAAATATATCTCATAAATCGAACATAATTTCCACAAAAAGATAGTATAGCCGGTATGAAATTCATTAAAACGAAAAGAACAATAATTGATACATTCCCAGGAGTTTTTCCCGCATATACATCAGCTCCCAGCGAACACACTTCAACTGCAGCCCGCGGAGCAAAGTATTGGATTGGTCTTACCGGACGATTTAGTGTCGCAACGAGCTCCCGGACTCTAGTCCGGTTATGAAAAATTCATATTAACTCCCCCTCATGGAATACCAATATCGCTACATTGAAGCAATAAATTTAATATCACAGAAAATTCCTCCAGCTGTTCATTGAGATAATGTCTCGATTCAGAGCGAGTGCGGTTTTAACTTACGGCGCCACTGGAAGCGCCGAGCACACATGTTCGGTAATTTCAGCAGGGCAAAAAAAGGCCATCGGGACGTGATCAAAGGATTCGATGGATCTAACACAAAGGATAGAGCGTCGATAAATTTATAATTCATTTTTGGGAAATACCGCCAGCGTTGTGGTGTATAATGGAAAATTGTAGAAAGAGCTCGCAGAGTAATCTGCTATGAAATAAATTCGAAATGAACACGAATTTCGAAATGAGTTTTTGGTTAGTGGAAATATTCAATCGGGTGCTATAAGAAAAATAATGAATTTCATAATATACAGGAATATACTAAATTGGAAAATGACAGATTCCCTGTACCATTTTAAGAAAATAAGTGCCCGCAAACGCTTCGTTTTCGAGATACAGGGTGAAGTTTGATTTTTTCTCAAATTTTATTCTCATAGTACCTTTCCTTCAAAAGATATATTCATATTATCATATCTATTAATTTCATATTATATTTATATATTTAAACCCAAAGTATTCACAAAAATTGAGAAAATTTACGAAGAGGAACTTTTTTGCGCAGATGTTACGTTCAGTAATCGATTGCTTATCATTTTGAATAACATTGAATAAAGATTCATACTACGATAATACTGAGAAGTTGATTTTGTATATTTGTATTTCTTTTTCACGATCTTTTCTATACAGGGTGTTTCCAACTACGGAACGAAATTTCAAGGATTGATTCATTAGGTTGAAAAAAATCCTACGAAATTACGAAATGGGCAACATGATATGCAATAGAATCACTTACTTTTTTTTTTTCGTAAACGAAGCTAGATGTGTAGAAAACAAAAAACCCATAACCTAATATTGTTGTCTATCGTGCCCAGCTCACTGAGACGCCACTGATTCTAATAATCTCAATTTAGTTAGGGTAAAATAAACTTCTTATCATTTCCAATAAATATACTAAATTTCAACCGAATCTGTTATTGATATTATTGAAAAACAAAGTATATATATGATACATAATAATAGTACAGATCAGAAAGAAGGTATCTTATTGCTCAGAGCGTATTCTTTTTTCGATGTAGTAGATACTATTGACTATTTCATTATTTATTAATCAATTTTGCCTCATATTATCATACCTATATCAAATATATCATATATCATATCATATTTATGATGCCTTTCATTTTTCACAGGGTTCAGCATTAGGTGGAAAGAGTACCTCATTTAGATGAGTCACTACTGTATTAATCTTCTATAGCACAGATAATTACTGAAAACTAGTTAATACAAATAGACTACCTTGGTTAAAAAAAAATTAAGAAGCCACAACTGAAAATTTGTTATTAATAAATCATCCATTTTTTTCTCCTGATGCTTTATTAATTGAAACACATTACAAAGATTTGTTAGATTTCTTCGAATCATCCGATTTCCCCGAAATCTGTTAAATAATTCTGTGAAAACTTACCAACTTAAATTTTTCGTAATATCAATTCTAAGGTTCCGAGACAAACAAAAATAATTAATTATATGTCTGGTGCTGAAATATAATCCATCATGCATCAATTTTTCAGAAGCCTATACCTAAGTGAGGCATACAACTATTATTGTAACTATTTATATTTCTCTCTCAGAAGAATGGAGAATTCATGTAGAACAATTTAAAATTTTTTTGTGGGTTATTTTAATTTTATAACAATAAACAAGTTACCATACGAGAGGAGTTGTCTTGGGATTGACCAGGAAAAACCTTTTAGAATTCCCAACTTTCAACCGATCAATGACTCCGTTCAAATGATAGTTTGGCAGTTATTGGTAGGTAAATTATAATTCTTAAATAAGAGTACTGTTTGTACAATATTCTAAGTATTCTTGTGAATTATCTATTCGAAGTAAGCTTATCAAAATGATCGAATACTCATTTTGTCTACAGGGAAGCCCC
Organism: Harmonia axyridis; assembly: GCF_914767665.1. Taxonomy (NCBI): domain Eukaryota; kingdom Metazoa; phylum Arthropoda; class Insecta; order Coleoptera; family Coccinellidae; genus Harmonia; species Harmonia axyridis. Next base: position 18,294,650 of record NC_059503.1, read on the forward strand.
TCTCCCATACTTAAATCACATAACCACATTTTACTGGATAACCATTTGTTCCAAACTGAGTATCAAATGAACTCCAGACCAACTTCCTGATGGATTATGTCAGAACAAGCCATTTCCTTCTATCTTATCGAAGTTCATGACCTTTCAATATCTCCATACTTTTGCGAAACAGTCTACAGTTTTGGTTAAGTGCTTCGTACCAGATGATTTCGTTTTTCCCCACAATCATCGTCTTCGTGTTACTTATTTGTGGTCACCATTGGTTAGCATTTGTCAATTGTGTAGGAGAGCAGTATAACAATGGAAAACTTATCAATGTAACGAAACGAAACGAAAATGCGCCATTAGGTCAATTGAGTATGTATTTGTGGCATAAATCCATTGTGAAATTATTATCATCCGTAAAGAGATATTTCCATATATAACTCCTTATAATTCATCCTCTCAGCAGAATACCATAGGCTGCACATGCTCTTATTCAACGTCTTGTTTTCGAAATCTAAATCTAAAACGAAAACATTTTTTTTCGTCAGAGGATTCTAAAATATCCTTCTCTTTGTCAAGCGTGTTTCCATAGATATTTAATCATTTTATTTTTCATCAGGCCAAACATATTTTTCATCGATCAAAATTTCCCAATTATTTAGATGAATTCCTTAGTTATATTGAGATGTATTCCAATATAATGAATAAGGTTATTCTGATTTGCTTATTATTTTCATGTGCTTGCTTCAAGGGAACACTCTAATATCTATAATTTTCACTGAAAAATTGTCTCACTGAAGAAGAATTTCTGGTCAAAATTAATTCTGTCCGTCAGGCGGTTGCCATACCCGATAACTATTCACAGAAACTTGAAATTTCCAGGGTAGGTTCAGAGTCACAGTATCTCTATTGAGTTCGTTATTGAACAAAATTATTTGAATGGTTTTGTACTTGTAGTTGAAAGAAAATTGTTTCTCAATGATAAGAAAAATACCCATTTGATGAAACTGAAAATTAGAAATCGATTGTTTATGCAAAATGTGGAATAATCGTATTATTAGATCATAAAAACATTTTTCTGTAAAAGTTCGATATCTCTGATCTATTCCCTCAGATTCCACAGAAATTTCGCGTGTAAGTTGATAATGTTCATCAATAAGTTGAGATATTTTATTTGTTCGGTTTCTATTTGACAGATGTTAATCTTGAGAAACCTCAAATAAAGTGAGATATTGAAAAGTCAGCTTTGTTGCTTTCATAAAAATATTCTGATCGCATAATACTACAAGCCACAATATCTCTCGAAGGACATATTGGTTTCTTTGGAATTTTTCCTGTTATGGTACATGCAGTAATTATCGATTTAGAAAATTGCTATCACGTAATTCAATGTTCCCATATAACTTACCAAGTTTACTGAGTGCTTGTGTTCTATTAAGATTGTAAAGAAGAGAACATAGATAGATATATTTTGAACAATACGATTAAATTTTTTGAAATTCAGTTCATTAGAAAAGCTGAAAGTATTTTATTCGCATATGAATGAATATTTTGATGATTTTTTTTTATATTTCCTATGTGCATTGATTTTTGCAGAAATAATTGATGGAAAAATCTATTATACCCAGACGTTCAGACCCATTTCGATTGGTTTCAAAAACCAAAAAGTTACAAGTTTAAGCAACAAGAACACATTTTCAGGTAAGACTATTCTCAACTCTATATTTATTGATGAGCATTGAGAAAATCCAGTAAATTTTTTTCTATTAGGAGTACCTGAATGTAAAACTCCCAACAATGACACTGGACATTGCGTAATGTTAAACCATTGTCCTGTATTGGATAATGTTAAAACAAAGGAAAGTAACAAACAATTCCTGAAAGATTCCATTTGTCATGAAGATGAAGTTGAGGTGAGGTATTGCTGTGGAAAATACGAAAATTTCAAGTATCTGTGTGAGTAAAATTAATTCATGAGATGAATGTAACAATATTTGGAGAAACAATCACTTTGTTGGAAAATCCGACCATACGAAATTGAAAAAAAAATGTACATTATTATACTAATCATATATTTTAATTCTATTTCTATGAATTTTTTATTGTCACTTGAAAATTCCAAAGCAAAAATACAAATACTATGTTCTAGAATTAATTTCAGTACCCAAGCGACCTCTACCCAAATCTTGTGGCTACGAGCAAATCAAGAAAGGAAAAATATTCGGAGGAACCGAGGCCAGACTTGGGGAATTCCCTTGGTTGGCTAGAATAATCCACACTAGTAATGAAGGAGACAAATCTGTTGGTTGTGAAGGGTTCTTGATCCACAAGAGATTCATTCTGACCGCAGCTCATTGTGTAAGGAGTCCTAGCATTGCTCTTGTTGGAAACATGTAAGAATCGACTAGACACTAGACAGTCTTGACCATTATCGATTATTCTTCTCTATTTCTCCCTAGTGAATGTGCAAATCTTTCATGATGGAAGCAGAATGAATGAATTTCTTGAAACAATACAGCATCCTACAGAAGGGCTCTAGCATGAGCATACCTATATCGATCACGTTTTATATCTGCGAACAAATAATATTCAGACGTTTTTTGTTTCACGATCGCAATGGACATTTTACAGTTATTTATTTTCATTATAGAAGAGATCGAATATTTGTTTATTTACTTTCATTTAACTTTTTATGAAGTCTTGTTCTTTTTCATGCTGGATAAACAAAGCAGAATACAGAGGTTCTTTTCTACAGGACATAAATTCCTTTCTTATACCTCTAATTTCATTTTTACCACTTTTTATTTGATTTCGGAATATGGATATGTACGGATTTCCTTCTGGTCTTTATAGTTATTTCGTTTCGTCAATTTTTCTACTGAGACTGCTCATTTCTCAGTTCATATATTCCTCCAGACATTCCAAATAAGTGTCTTCCTTTTTCTTCATTATATTGTCTATGGTTGATGAATTTAGGTTCTTTATCTTCTTTTATGTTTGAGTTTCTCACGTAATAATAGGCTTCTATATAAATTTATCAAATGCACCCTGTAAGCTCTTTGTCCAAGTGTATTCTAAACTGTTTCTTGTGCTTGCTGAATATGTGTTATTGGTGATTATTACACTCTTTTTATTCTAACTTTGTTTTTCGAAAAGAATCATCTCATCGAATTCCATAACGTGCAATAGCTTGATTTCTTTCGTATTTTTCTTCAATTGTTTGGCGAAACATCGGCTCGATCGAGAATCTTACCAGATATATTTGGCTTCTTTCTACCATTCAATTTTCTGCCTTTTATAATTATATTGCCATGCTTTTCTTTCTTCATTTCGATTGTACCTCAGTATATCACAAACTGAAACACCTATGAAGAAAGAACTGAAAAATCTTGAAGTTTAACGTTCTGTAGTTCCATAACAAAGCGTTTGCCAGTTTGAGGGAAAAAAGTCGTATTTTGAACTGAAAATGAAACTGAATTTTGAAACACTCTGTATGAAATAATAATTTCCGGCTTCGTGCGAAATTCTCGGATAATAGCGTTATCGGAAACGCAGAAAATTCCGTAAATAAAAATATAATACACACATCATCAAAAGTCTTGCTCTCTCTATCAACTTTCAACTTGTTGAATGTAACATGACAATCTTTTGTGTCTGGAATCTTCACCATATACCATTTAGTTCAAAACAATGTTACAGCAAAAAACATTTCTTACATACAGGTGTATTCGAAGTTAATCAGTTTTCAGGGAATAACAAGAGTTGTAATATTGGGAATATTCCGTGGAAAATGCCGGGATATCCAATTTCTCAGTTTGACCGGGCAAGAATAGTAGCACTACATCAAGAAGCTTTGTCGAACCACCAGATTGCGCAACTTTCAATATTCCACGGACATCAGTGAGGCGCATAGTGGCCCTTTTCCTAGAAACTGGCAGCGTTGCCCGGAGGCTGGTGCCTGCTCGAACCAGAGTAACATCTGCAAGGAAAGACCATTATATAGCAAATTTTTTTTGAAGGAATCGAACGGTATCTGTAACAGTCCTTCGAAGTCATTTTTTGAAGACCTATAGACGAGTAGTCTCAATCAGTACCATAGGGAGACGGTTGCATTCCCCAAATTCAATGGCAAGAAGACCTTTAAGAGTACATCGGCTATCACTGTACCTATGTACAGTGAATGTTTTGCTCATTGCAGACGGGTTGCTCTACAGCAACCCGTCTGCAATGAGCAAAACACCACCAAGACTGGCCTTTACCACAATGGCGCAATATACTTTTTCGTGAAAATTCGGTTTACAAAGTGGTAGTCGACGAAAAAGGATTCGGAGAGATCCAGACAGACTAGAGCGACTCAATTTCGTCCGGGAAGTTGTGCCCTTTCAAGGCGAAACAATAATGTGCTGGGGAGGAATAATGTTCCATTTCCGTATTCCTCTCATTATCGTTGAACGAAGAATAATTGGTGGTATCTACGTAGAAAACATCATTGAGCCAATCATTGTTCCTCTGCGCAATGAATTTGGGAATAATTTCATTCATCAGGATGATAACACCACACGCGAAGGTGTGGGTAAGGGATTACTTAGGGAGAACAATATCCAATCGTCAAAACCCACTTTCAATTTTTCAGGAATTAGGTTTAGTCTTCCAGGAAGAATGGAACGATATGCCTGAAAATTTCATTCATGAATTGATTCGTGGAATGCCTAGGCGTATTGAGTAGTTGATTGAAAGAAGAGGTGGTAATACGGACTATTGAATTTGTATTCAGTTGTAGAATAACTATAATTATTCAAAAATAAGAAATCGATATATTTATAGTTTTCTATTTTTCCCTATTTTGTATCATCCTCAATAAAGCAGAGAGTAACAAACAATGACTTTCTATCAAATATATTGCAGTTGAAATAAAGGAAAATTATCATCTCATTCTAGAGATATCTAGGGGGGCCAAGACTTTTGACGATGTGTGTATTTGAGAAGAAAAGATCCCATGGAGTGGAGTATTTGGGTATATAAAATAACAATTCCAAGCTTCATGCAACAATTCGAGTTGATAACGTCGCTGAAGAAAAAAAAAGAAAGCACTTAGCTGAAGTCATAAGCTTCTGAACGCCCATTCGTTCATGCTCCAATTACGCTCTTGGAGACCACAGAACTTCACTTCTACTACACCTTCTTGAAAGTCTTCTCGATAATGATTACCATGCTACGCCAACCAAACTTTCTTTTCTTTTAAACGGACAATTTTATTTCCCCCCATTCCCACCTAATCTACGGAACGAAAAAAACCACTTGCGACATCTGCCGACATTGAGCATGACTCCCGTTCGTTCTTTATCCCATTTATTTTTTCATCTGTCACAGAAGAGACCCAATGAGCCGTTTCCCAATTGAAAAATCCGGAGTGGAACAAATATTGACAGGCTTCAAATTTCCGATTTCAGCACCGAAATACAACTCGGAGAACATAATACTCAGACCGAGGAAGATTGCAATGGTTTGAAGTGTGCCGATCCTCTCCAAACAATGAGAGTGAAAAGTATAATTCCTCACCCGGAGTACAGACACAATTCCAGGGATCATCATTACGACATCGCCCTCATATATCTGAAGGGGGAGGTGAAATTCTCCGGTGAGTAGCTTCATGTCGGGAATGAGTTTTTAGATGAATTCGATGGAAAAGAGATACTTCAAACAATGGTCCTTCGCAACTTGTTCGTCTCATAAGAACCTAATTGTTTTCGCTTTGATTTCATCACTTGTGACACCTCGGGGTGGAAACCAATAAAGAAAGAACGTTCTTCTGATTCCGTAACATCTAGTTCCTCAGAAAAAAATTCTAGTTCGTACGTTTTACGATGATATCAATAATTATCTCATTTGTAGTAAAATGATTGTCAGCAAATGTTACATTATTTCGAAAAGAAGTAAAGATGTAAAGATATAAGTCCCTATTATCAGAAATATTGATTCAATATCAAAAATAAACTCTTAAAAACCAAATGAATTACAACAGGAGTTGCAGGAAGAGATGGACAAAACATCAGTCATTTTTTGGCTGCACTTCCAATTGACTCTATTGGGCACTATTGGCACTATTTGGCTCGTAGTTGACATGTTTAATCGACAATAATTTCATGATGCAGACACAAATCGACTATGTTTATAAATACCTAAGCTTATTTTATGACATCTACGATCTATTTATTTCGACTACCCATTACTGCTACAGTCATATATTGCAAAACTGAGGAAGCAAAGTTGTACACCTAATAATTCATATAAAAAATATATATTTGAAATATGTCTCAATTTTTTGTTTGTTTCAGACTTTGTTCAACCAATTTGTTTATCAGAAAAGCCTCATATTCCTAACGAATACTGGATAAGTGGTTGGGGAAAGACTGAAAAAGGCAGGTATTTATTGACTAAAACTAGAGCAACATTCAATGCATTATCATAAATCTACACAATTCGTATGGTATCTATTGAATGCGTCAGATTCAACAGTACCTGAGAGTACTATTAGATTGTATACTTACAAGATTATATGGAAAGAGAGAAATCTGACGAAAAAATATGAAATAAAAGGAATAAAAGGAAAGAAGAAACATTGACCTACACACGCTTTGTTTTCGAGATAGAGGGTGTTTCTTGTAGTTCTACATTTTTGTGATGATCAATTTATCCAATCATTATTAATTTTCGCTGAAAACTGGGCAAATAACTACGAAAACTTATAATTAATTCATTAACCACAGCTCACTAAGTGGATCTTTACAATAATTTGGATTTTCCATAGAGCATATCTAAGGAATTATTCAGTAGCAAATACGATAAAACGTCAGATGAAACTACAAAAAATCAAAGTGTAGCAATGGATCAGAGTTTTTTTTTTACATTTTTCACCAAAAAAGTGGAGGAAAAAAGCGAGCACTGTACCAGAAATATCACCCTGTAGATATTCATTCCAAATTGACATACATGATGAAAACTTTAACTTGGAATATCTATGCTTAATTTGAGTTGATTATTTTGGGAAGGGAAGGTGTTATTAGAGAAAAACTTGAAAAAGAAAAAAAAATTTTTTCGGCAACCGTCCGGGAAGTGAGCACTTCCCGGACGGTTGCCGAAAAAATTTTTTTTTCTTTTTCAAGTTTTTTCTCTGAGGAAGTAGCATTTCCCGGCCTAGTCCGGAAAGTACGTACTTCCCGGACTAGGCCGGAAAAGAATCATAGAATCCATAACAACCGAGATAACGGCTGACAGTTCATATGAAATTAGTTGTCAAAAATTTGCATGTTTTTTATCGCAATCGCAATAAAATATGGAAAGCAGCAGCGATAGTGTTATTCTACGCGGTTGCCGAAAAAATATTGTACGCAACTCGCCCGAAAATGGTTTTTTTGGACTCACAGACTTCCAGGACTCGCTTACGCTCGTCCTGGAATTTTGTCTATTCGTCCAAAAAAAACCCTATTTTCCGGACTTGTTACGTAAATTACTATTAACACCATGTATCCCGAAAACAAAAAGTTTGCGGGCCTGTGTTTATAGGACTTTTCTCCTTGAAATGGTCCGCGGAATCTATCATTTTTGTTTGTACCCCCAATTTAGAAACATCCTGTTCGAATAAGTAGATGAGAACTTACTCAAAACCCAACTTCATTTCTTTGTAGGCACATACAGTGACGTTAAAATGAAAGTATCGATCCCGTCTTTCGATCTAATAGAATGCAATAGGATATACTCCAAAGTTCGTGTCAAAATTGGACAGAGTCAGTTCTGTGCTGGAGGTGAGAAAGGCAAAGACAGTTGTATAGGAGACTCGGGAGGACCTCTTATGTTACAAACTGTTGAAGGAAGGTGGTATGTAGATGTCCATTTGTATCTATAGTTTTCTGCTTGTTCTAATTTTTCGTTTGGAAGCTTTTATGAAGGTCTTTCAATGTGGAAATATTTAAAAATTATCACATTATATGACTTTTATATCTACATGCTTTATTCGTTTCAGGTTTGCAGTTGGTCTTGTTAGTTATGGACTAAGCTGTGGTTTAGAGGGATGGCCAGGTGTCTATACTAGCATTCCATTTTATTATGATTGGATTGTAGAAACAATTATTCAACTTAGGGAACCTGAATTACTGGTAAATAATAATATGAGAGCTCATCCCACTTCTAAAACTCTAAATGACGACTGATTTGTCTCAATTTACCACTATTCAAATTATTGGTACTTGATTCTTTTGAAAGTTCAGATTATATAACGAAACAGTTCTTCCATAAATAGTTATCTTTATTCAATAGTGCAAATTGAATAACTGATACCATACCATTGTTATGAGAAAATTATAATTATTTTGAAATTATGATGATTTTATGTATGATTAATTATTCATCAACTCAAAAAACTAACAGGAGTCAATTATTATATTCCTGAATGATTATGGATAACACTGGTTTTTCAGAATAACCGAATGAGAAAATAACTATAAAATTGAAATATTCATAGTCAGTGGCGTACAATTCGAAATTGACGTGCGATGTACTACAATAGTTAATCTATCAAAATAATATTTGTAATCTGAAGAATAAAATGATAAATTTGTACCAATAATTGGTTTTTATTATTAATTTTTTTTTCAAGAAAACATTTGACCTCCTCTGAAATATTCCCAGTTTAAGTTTTAACATGTATGAAATCTGAAATAGAAAGAAACGGTTTTTCGCCTCTTCTCGTTCCCGTAAACCATGAGAGTTATTTGATTGATGTTCAGTAAAAAATTGGTTATAGGTATTCTGCCGAATCGATTCTTCTAGCTCAAGGACACTTGGACACAATCCATAAATTTTGAAAGCGTTAAATTGAAATGAAAGAATAGGAATATAACTTCAATTCGCTCTCGAATTTTAAACTCAAATTGTAGAAAACTTATATTGCTACGAAGATATTAAGAACACTAATTTTTACTGCAAACTCCTAGAATACCGGAAGTTCTAATGAAGAAACAATTGGTGAGAAATTGTCTCTAGACCTTCTCATTTTGAAAACCAGTTAAATTTGCTATAAATTTTTTATTTTTGAAAACGGTTTTTCCTCGATTACTTTTCATGACATGGTTTGACAGTTTTTCCAATAACATATTTGGATAACCATGAAAAATACTATTATATTGATGGGTCACTTTTCAATTTTGCTTGAAGGATGAGCAACAAAATCCAGTGACCCGCTTACGTGAAACACCCTGTACAAAGAAAAATGAGAGATTCCTTGGATAATTTTAAGAAAAAAAGTTGTTTAAATATGGCCCCACAAACGCTTCGTTTTCGAGATACAGGGTGTTTTTGTGATGATTTTACCAGATTGTCGAATCTTCATTGATCTTCGCTACAGATTGAGTAGAAAAGTACCAAAATTTATAATGAACTTATTCATCACAGCTTAGTAACTGTGATCTTTATGATTATTTGGATTTTCCTAAGGATTACTGTAAAAATTTTTTTCGAGATTGGTAACAGATACAACAAAACTATTGGAAATCAAAAAGTGTTGTACTGGTGATGAACCCTAGGTTTTTATACATTTTTTTCAACCAAAAAAAGTTCTGGAGGAAAAACGCTCGGAAAAACGTGATCACTGTTCCAGAAAAAATATCACCTTGTGAATAAACATTCAAAACTAGCATCACACATGCAGCTGCCCCCTCTGCCCGTCGCTGGGTACGCCCATGAATACCCTGTATAAAATAACCATGGTAAAAGACTTGCTATGTTTTGTACTGAAAGCGTCATCAGAATTAGAAAAAGTCGAACAAGAATATCGAAACAAAAGGTAGAAAGCACTGACTTGAAATCATTTCTTCCTTTTTAATAGTATAGTTTTTATGTGATAAAGAAGGAAATAATAGTGTAAATTTCGTGGTATTTTTTTGACATAGTGAAATGAATCACGAACACTGAATAGGAATATATCTCAATCTTTTGAGGGGTTTTGGAAATACAACATTTGTCATTTTGGTCAGGGAAATGCTCATTATAGGTGGCCACAAATCGAGATAAGTTTGTGGTCCAACCTGTCAGATTTCACTGGAAAAATGCCCTTGAAATCTGCACCTAATCAACTTTGCATAAAAAAACGCATGAGACAATGAGCCACAACAACAGATAATTACAGCAGTCGACCACTAGTCTACCACGCCTATGTAGCACATTTCTTAGAAACATGAGGTTTTCCCGAAGGTACTAATAGCTACTGAATCAGATTCCCTGTGGCATTCCTGTTTTCTATACATTGTTTACGCATTTGCATGTGGAAGATATCGGTAGTGTACGTAAACATTCACATCCTAATCGATTCATCAACATGATGGGTGATCCAATAAAAATAATAAACCTGAAATTCTACAAGGCAGTTTAGTACGTAGCGTCAAGCCAGTTGTTAGTCAAGATGTGGTTCTCAGCCGGAATACTGTGTTTGTTTTCATTCCTGATTTTTGTGAAAGCACGTAAGTACTTAAAGAACTATTTCACAACGCAGGAGTTTTGAAAAAAAAAGCATATTGTTACCAGTACCTTTCTGTATTTCGCGTATGTGCAATGTTGTGAACTATAGACGTTAATGAGCCTGAAGGCTTGTTTTGAAGGTTACAGGTGACAATCGGATCGACTCGACTAGATACCTATATAGTAATTATTTTCACTTGAACTTGACATCTGATTTGAAGGTTGATAATTTCACACCTATTGATCCATTTGAGTTCTGACAGTGTGTTTTTCACACATTAAAGATTCACAATAGCTAATTATGATAACGAGCAATTTACGCGTTATTTGTTAATTTCAGAACATAGAAATATATTCTTGTTGCGGGATATTAGTAATGAAATCGATTAATGAAAAATTCGACAAATGCAATCACCTTCCTGAACTTATTGAAGACACAGAACTGCTGTTATATCATATATGTCATTATTATCGGATATTTAATCTAAAAGAGGAATTCTGTTGGAACAATCCTCCTGAATTTTGCTATGTAGGTACATTCAAGATCCTCCTTTCAGTATTGTTTCCTTTGAGATTACGAAATTATGCGTCCGATGAATTGAATTAATATCAATCAATCGATGTTTTTAATATCACTTTCCAAGTAGAAGTGACATGGTGGAAGCAATATGAAGACTTATTTTGGAATTATCACCTGAATTTCTTTGTATGAATAAAACAGAAAATCATAAACAAAATCTGAAAATTTACAAATTATTATAAAGAGTTTTGCAATAAGAGATTTCATTTTGAAAAGCACGCTATCTGGGCAGTTGTCATTTTCGACGCAATCATCTTTTGACATTTGACAAGTAAAAACTACACTATCACTAGAATTAGAATTGTATCCGCTTAATCAGCGCATTAAAATTGTTATAATTCGCTAAAAATACCGTAGTTTGTCGCTTCCTCGTCATTCTTGGGAATAAGGCATTCAACAAACTACATTATATCGAATTTTGTACGAACACTTAGGTTAAGGCTTTTGAAGTTCACAAGAACGTCGATCACTAGCAACATCGCATCTTCGCTGATTGGATCTTTGTAATTCATCAAAATAATACGGCTTTCATCGGAAAATCATCTTCAGTGATGAGCAGAATTTTGCATTTGGGGCTTATCCAATGTTGAAATCCTCTCCATTCTCAACGTACCACAGTTAGGGGGGGGTGGTTTGGGCTGGTGGTGTGATTGGACCTTATTTATTCGAAAAAGAGGCTGGCGCAACTTTCACGGTAAACTGATTGCGTTACCGAGCTGTGATTTTTTTTAATTCTGAATTTGAAACATATTTTGTGGAAGACGTTTTATTTCCAACAAGACTGTGCTACGTGCCATTCAATCAACGAAACGATAGAAATTTAGTAAAAAAATAAAGAATATACTCGTTTTTTCACATCAGAATAAAATGCCTTCTTGAAGAGGTAGAAACGAGATGATAATTCAAATTATGTTTTATATGCACTCGTTTCTCAAATTGACAAAGCTACTGAACTATATTAAATTGAAAAATCAGTTCCTCATGTACATCACAGTAAAAGATAATCGTCATCTTTTCAAAAAATATTTAAAAACTATTTTACATATGATACATATGAATTTAACATCCAAAAGTGTTTTCAATCACTTCGTTTCCAATAGATCAAAGTGATATATAGCGGATAACATTAGATGTGCAAATACTCAGAACTGAGTTTATATGAGGAATAAATATTATCGTGTCAAGATTCACAACACAAGTTCAAGATTACTTTATTAATATCGATATACTGTTACTTTCGAATTCAAAATTTGAGAATATCCAGATTCCTGATTTCTTTTACATTATCAATATCTTCTCATATTCATATTGAACTTGAAATAACTATGGATTATTACTTCCTTATTGTAAGATTGTGAGATATTTATCGAAAAATAATAATACGACGATTCTGAGCTTAAATGTTTGCCATATTCATTATCAATGGCATTGGAGAAAGGTTATCTCATTTTGTATGTGTCAAACATTATATTATTGGAGAATTCTTCAGTCTACGGCAAGTTTCAAGGTGAAGTCAAAAACCAGAAATCTACTCATTATTGAAAATGCACATAGTTGTTTTCATCTTGGTAAATACCAAGTCTTAAGGTGAATGATCTTCCAATGTATACAATTATACACGTTAAGACGAATATTTTCCAAATATGAATGTGGTAAAGTAGGTATTAATAATTAATCAGAAAAAAAACTACATTTTTAATATCCCAGGCAAATGTATTTTTGGATTGCCATTATAGCCATGTGGTATTCCTCATAATTCTCAATAGTTTATCGTGGTGAATTAAATTCAGTTTTTTATAATCTAATTGAAGAACATTACGAATTAGCATTTCGCTTCAGACAATCCTTCAGTTTCTCAGAATAAAATAGTTTTGCAATTAAAGCATAAGCTAAATACTTATTTATTCTGAAATTGATTCATTAATTGTAAGTCTTCTGGAAATCATTCATTTTCATCTATGTCAAGATTTCTTTGTAGGGAAAAAATTGTTTCCTTCAACATCATTAATCTTCGGTTGAAATATATGTACAAGTCAAAGACTCACCCTGTATAGAGCAGTCGTGTCTTTAAATTTTATTTCAATGGAGTACAAGGACTCATATCAGTAATATTTCTTTATTTTGATATAATTATTGAAATTCATCATAATGTAGTTTTCCAATTTGATGCAAACAACTTCTCATTAACACTGAAATTTCAGTTCCCTTGAACATTTCCGTTTTCTGTTTTCTTGAATACTTGAACCACTTTTGTTTTTCAGAAAATCCATGTACAACACCAAATGGCGATAGAGGAAGATGTATTTCTGTTTATTCGTGTCAAACTTTATTGAATGTAGTAAGGAGCAGAGATCCAGAACAAATACGGTTTTTGAGAGAATCCCAATGCGGATACAACTCAAATCCTTTAGTATGTTGTGGTAGGTATGACCACTTCCAAAGGGAGACTAGCTCATGGGGTAATAATCGTGGTAGTGATGAAGATGAGGATAAAATAGAATATGGAAATGGTGATGATGACGATGACAGAAGAACAAATAATAATAATAGAGATAGAATTCAAACCAATGGCAATAACAATAGAAACGATAATAATAGGAGAGGTGGAAACGATCTGCCGAATAAAACTGTGTGTGGAAGACAAGTATGTTATTCGAATTATTTTTCAACCTTCAAAGATGAAACCAAAAAAGCACTTTTTTAAATACAAAATTTGTAGGGTGTTCGAGAAATGTGTTTTGATGTTTCGCTATGGTTATAAGAGGTAGATGAAGTCTATAAGGTGAATTCAAAATCGATTAATTTTTAAGCCTGTGCGTATCATACCATTCATCTGATAATAAAAAATACTTTTGGCTAATTAGCAATCACTCATTTTTGTAAGTTAATTTCATACAATTTAAATTCAGATGAGTTCAATAATTACTCATTACAAATTACTCATCCAAAATCTAGAATGATTTTCTATAGAAAAATGCTTCGAAGTAATCAAGTTTTGGGATGACTATTTTTAACTCTGACAAATATAGCGAAACACCAACAAGATATTTGTTGATTGACCTCTTCTTCGCCGAATTTCATTTCTACAACTTTGTTTGCTTCCAGAGCAAATTGAAAAACTGATTTATTGTCACTATCTACTGAAATTGAGAAATTGTATCAGGTGTACAACTTTGCTTCCCCCGTTTTGCAATAGATGGCTGTAGTAAATTGTAGTCGGAAAAAAACAGATCATAGATGTCATACAATAAGCTAAGGTAATTTGTAAACATAACGCCATCGAAATATTAGTCGATTTGTGACTGCATCAAAAGATTATATTCTTGATTGAACATTTCAGCTCACGAGACAAATTCTCCTAATTGGCAGGAGGTTTTAATTTTTGGCTTTAATATGAAAAAATCTGCGACTGAGGCTCATTGAATGCTCTCAAATACCTACGGTGAGGCCCGACTGAAGGGATTTCTGCATTGCATTGTAACTGGAGACGAAAAATTGGGTCATTACGATAATCCCAAGCGCAGAAAATCATGAGGATATCCCGGCCATGCTTCCACGTCGACGGCCAAACCTTATATTTATGGTTCCAACGACATGCTCAGTATTTGGTGGGAACAGCTCGGCGTAATGTATTATGGGTTGTTAAAAACAGCCTGAAGCAATAACAGGCGGTCGTTATCGAACGCAATTAATGCGTTTGAGTCGAGCATTCAAAGACAAACGGCCGCAATACAACGAGAGACATGATAAAGTGATTTTACAGCATGACAATGCTCGACTTCATGTTGCGAAAGTGGTCAATCAATATTTGAAAACGTTCTAAGTCACCCATATTATTCTCCAGGCGTTGCTCTCTCGGACTATCACTTGTTTCGATCAATGGCACATGACCTGGCTGACCAGTACTTCCCGTCTTATGAGGAAGTAAAAAATTGGATCGATTCGTGGTTCGTTTCAAAAGATGATTCGTACGCTGTCCTAAAGATGAGAGATGTAGTGGCCAGCGATGGACAATACTTTGAATCATAAATGTATAACCAGTTTTTTACAATAAAGCCTCGAATTTCGGAAAAAAAAAACGGTGGAAGCAAAGTTGTACGCCTCTGTATTAGAACCAATTTATATCGTTTCATTCTGATTCAAAACTACCTTTCAGACTGCTGATAAAATTATAGGCGGACAAGCCACTGCACCTGATGAATTTCCGTGGATGGCACTATTGCAATACCGCAAAAGAAATGGTGATACACCATTCTCTTGTGGGGGATCCTTGGTCTCTTCGAAATACGTCCTTACAGCTGCACATTGCGTCACTGGAAGAATCCTGACAGCAGTTGGAAAACTGTAAGTAGATAAAATTTATTTTGAAAAAATATTTTGAGCGCTCGATCTCTCTACTTTTCTAATTTTGAGTCGGGTATGGTCTCAATGGATTGACGATGACTCAATATTTCCATGACTATTGAATCGATTGAGTTGGGAGACTTGAAGTCAGCTTTCGAGCGTTTATTTATTCATGCGCCAATTGTACCCTTTAAGACCACAGATCTGTATATAGGTATATTACTCGTTCATGCATGTGCCAAATGTTAATCTATGTAAATTTTATCTATGTCCTCCTGCAGTTATTCGTCATGCTTTTGCAGTTGAAATACTTGTAGTTATATCTAAAGGATATCTTAAACAATAAAGGACCATGTGAGATCCTTGTGGTACACCTGATTTAATAATAACCTTCTCGATCGATTTCGTTCTTTGAATGCTGATTCTGAACTTTCTGTTTGCTAGGTTCTAGTATCAATTTTTATTCTTTCATTTTATTGATAAATCTTTTGTATCACATGCTATCGAATCAGATAGATATACAGTTCCTGTGCGTATCAATATGTTTGTTCCTTTTTTGTATCCGTTAATGCCGTCAACTTCTCAATACCTTTTCTGCAGACAGTTTCGTATTTGCCTTCATTTTAGCTCAATTTCTTTGTTTCTCATCTATTTGTAATTAAAAGCATTGTTAATACATGAAATTCGTTTTTAACCATTTTTCAAACAACAACAAATGTAGCATCACTTAACCTTCGATAATCTCTATTCAGACTTAAGTCTAAATTTCATACGAATATTTGGAAGTTTGTTTCTATCGAGAAAAAAGGGAGATTAATATTCTATTGAATTTGACGTATCTATTATTAATGATTATTAACATCAATTAATATCGAATTTTTTCTTCTGTAGATATAGTGTGAGACTTGGAGAATGGGATACTGAAACAGATCGTGACTGCCAGACTGTTTTCAACTTTGAATCTTGCAACGATCCTCCAGTTGACATGGAAGTTGAAAGAGGATTTGCTCATCCAGACTACAGCGATTCCAATGTGAATAGATACCATGACATAGCTCTCGTCAAACTCAAAGAGAGTGTGCAATTTACAAGTAAGTTGAACGCAGATGATTCAAAGAAGTTCAGGGCTTTCTTGAAGGAATGAAAACTAATAATTGAAAATCACATTAGAATTACAATAACATAGAGTCAGATATTGCTTGCAAGTATACCGTAGGTAGAGGAAGCATTGTGATCCCTAGCAAAATGTTTATCAGACCTTTCTGAACAACTTTGGTTTCGTGTCTATATACAGGGTGATTCACCCCGATGGTTTATTAAACGTTTATGGAAAACTAATAATAATTTCGTTTTGAAAATTTGCATATTTCTGAACAACTTTGGTTTCGTGTCTATATACAGGGTGACTCACCCCGATGGCCTATTAAACGTTTATGGAAAACTAATAATAATTTTGTTTCTGTTAAACCGAAAACAGACTACTACTCTCTTATTTCAAGTAGCAAACTTAGTATATTATTGCATCATTAGATAGCTTATTCAATGACAATTTGAGTAATATTCTGTAAACTCAACGGTTCATGAGTTGATGTGATTCCTATAAAAAAATAGATGCGACGAGGATACATTTTATTGAATATTTCTGCAGAAAAAGTTATTATCAAAAAATTTTTTTTTATATCAGATTCTGCCAAAATGTAGTTTAGGTATTAAAAAACTGTTTGGGGTTTGGACAAAAAATGTACAGGGTGTTTATGGAAAGATCATGAACTTGGACAACTCAAATTCATCGAAACTCAAGATTTTCAAATTACAATCTATACTTTTTACTATTTCAATCAATTCTACATATATTTAAAATGAAAATTTCAAAAATTATCGGGAAAAACATATTCTTAGTAAACACCGCAATTTCTAACAGGGTGGAGAAATGAACTAAAAGTCGATATTTCATGTTTCTCTAACTACATTTAACATTTAATGAATTGTAATAAATTCTTCGTTGGAAGTGTTGAGACTCCATAAACCAATCAAATTTTCAATTACGAACAATTAATTACAATTCATGAAATGTTAGATCATATAATATAGCATTTATAAATCTTATTTTCTTAATTTTTTATGCAGAAATGAATAATATAATTCAAAAATATTTCAATTTTCTTCGAGAATATTTATTTTTCGAATTTCCAAATGAATTATAGAGAAATTGATAGGATTTATTTTTTCAGATTTCATAAGGCCCATTTGTCTACCTTCAGCAAGTGACCGTTCTCGTTTGGGCGATGAATTGTTTGTTGCTGGATGGGGAAGAACGGAAAACAGTGCTCATAGCAACAAAAAGTTAAAACTCAAAGTTCCCATTGCAAGGACGGACCAATGTTTGGCAAAGTTTAGATCTGCAGGTGTTTCATTGAGTGACAGCCAGATTTGCGCAGGAGGACAAGGAGGTAATAAGAATGTTTAAAAAATTCTCAGTTTTCAAAAAAAATCGCATCAAGATAAAAAATTAATAGCAAATGACAAGATGTCATCAGAAAACTTCAATTTCATGACAATTTTCAAAAACACTCCTAAAATACCTTTCGAAAAAAATTGGAACTATTGCAATAATACTAACTTCTACAGATCATTAAATCGTTCTGCCAACAACGCACATTATTTTTGTCTACTCCTTCAGGCAAATATTGACAGATCACGAGAATATTAATAGCGGTGTTCCTTCTTAAGTGATCAATTCAAAATTTTACATGTAGTTTCAAATTATTACTTTACATCGAAAGTCGAAATTTTTTCATTTTACTCAAGCCATTTGGAGAATGCTGCGGAAAGTTTTTATATATTCTATTCCTTTTTCATTATGTATGTTCTGTTTTTGCCTCATTTAACTGTAATTATTAAACCTCATTCAGACCAGTGGCGGATCCAGGATTTCTTCAGTACCAAATTCACATGAAAGTACAGAAGGCAGTCTTTTTTCCATTTTTCATTATACATCATCGCTCAAGGGGGAGGGGCGCGTCCCCTGCGCTCCCCTGTATATTCCCCTGATTCAGACTCAGTGGAAAATATAGATCCGAGGCAGACAATTATGAAGACTGGTAAAAAACATTCGGTTCCTTTACTAGATTCATATAACAGCTTTAATTGTCACTACTGTTTCCATCTAACCCTAAACAGGGTAAATCTTCATGCTTCACATATAGAAACATAAAGCGTAATTAATTCAGTTCATCCGCCTCTATTACTATTATAGACAAATACGGTTCCAAAACAAATATTTAGAATACTACTTAACTAACGAGCATTAGTTGTGAAGTTTGATGTATGTAATTTTCAGGAAAGGACTCATGCAGTGGTGACAGCGGAGGTCCTCTTATGACAACATTCAGCAATGATAATTCGCAGTGGTTTGTGGAGGGGGTAGTCTCATTTGGAGCAAGCTGTGGCAGAGAAGGTTGGCCTGGAATATACACAAGAGTATCAGAATATGTGGATTGGATTACGGAGAATGTGAGGGACTGATTTCTTCTTCCATCGAAAAATTTCGAAAAGCTCTCTCTCACTTTCTCTTCCTCCCTCGCATTCACGGCATTGATCACTCAGATGCATGCAGTATTTCAAGTGATGGCGTCAGGAGGAGGTGGTACTGATGTATTCGAATCTAGGTGCCATTAACTAAATGTAATTTTATATTTTGATGTATTTATATGTGAAAAAATTTCGACAAGCGTATGTTGATATATATTTTTGAAAATATAAAATGTGTTTTATTTGAATGAAAATAGAAATCGAATACCAAAAAGAAAATATCTCATCACAAGAAACCATTTTGTCAGTCACATACTCTGTTTGATATACAGCAGTGAAAGTCCAATTAGAAAAAATAGGACAGTCATCCCTATCTCCGCAAATATTTGTCTCTATAGTCTATAGTATGTAATGTAACGTTCTGGCCATCATCGTTTTTGAAGAAGTACGGACCAATGATTCCACCAGCCCATAAAGCGCACCAAACAGTCAGTTTTTCTGGATGTAACGGTGTTTCGACATATACTTGAGGATTAGCTTCACTCTTAATGCGGCAGTTTTGTTTGTTGACGTAGCCATTCAACCTGGAGTGCGCTTCATCGCTAAACAAAATAAAATGGACGTAGTGCGCGATACGTATTCCGCACAGAACCATTATTTTCGAAATAAAATTGCACTATTTGTAAGCTTTGTTCAGGCGTGAGTCTATTCGTGATGAATTGCCAAACCAAACTGAGAATAAATCACTTGACAGCTGTTAAATCGGTCGCCATGTTGAACAGTAATGTCAACTTAAAGTTATATACCTCGAAAAAAAAAACCCCATACTAGAATTCAATTTGAAGACCGAAAATCACTTATATCTCCAAAACGACTCATTTGCGGACATATGTTTTTGTAAAATTTTTAATTATTTTGAGGTTTATAAAAATCAGCTCCCATAATTCCGAAATTTATTTTTCAACATACGGTATATCAATGTTGACGAAATAATGTACAGTGTAGGGCTGCTTTTTGAAGACAAGAAAGAATAATATTTAATTAGATATTTTTACGATTCAATCTAGTAACCTAGACCATCAATATTCAACATCAAATTTGAACAGTGAATGTCAGCCATTATATAGTTACCCATAAAAAATAAATTTGATCCTGCAGTCAATGATGAAATAAGAAGTAAAATAATTAATTCATAAAAATTTAGTATCCACATCTGAAAGAATGTGCGTTAATGGTTATTAACCTAAGTCGCACTTGACCTTTTTTTTATCAAGTCGAATCAAAGTGACAATAAATAATACTTTCTCATTCCATTCGTTTATTCCCCATTACTCAATTCAAATTTCCAAAACTTATTATCTTATCAAGTATTTCTTTCAAAGATAAAGTTGTCGGAGAAGGAGCCCGACACAATACAATTAGTTGTTACGTGTTGATTATGTTCATCTAAAAAAACCATGCAGATTTTATGTATATGTTTTTTACTACCGTTTGCTTTATCAGAATCGGGTAAGTACGATCCTAATATTCTCCAATATTGGTGTTTCCAACTGAATAAGTCAATTGGAAAAAATACTTAAAATTTCACAGGTATCAACAAAAAATGCATTACACCTCATGGAGCAATTGGTACATGTCAAGAAGCAACATCCTGTCCTTTATTCTTGAAGTATCATCAATTTTCTAACAGTTCTGCTGTTAGGAAATACTTCAAACAATCCATATGTGGAGAAAGGTATAATATGAAATTGATTTGTTGTGATCATATTGACAGCAATCCGTTTGAAGAATGTGGTGCACAAAAAGAAGAAAAAAGTGCAACATCAGATGACAGTGCAAAGCATTTTCCTTGGATGGCAGCTATTCAGTACAGAAATGGAAATGAAAAACCAGTTTTTAAATGTCAGGGTTTCCTGATCAACCAAAATTTTATACTGACAGCGGCTCATTGTTTGAAAAATTCCGGAATGTAAGTTTTTGTTAGTTTGCTTTAATTATTTGTCTTATATGAAACGTTCTTTTTCCTTGAGACACGTAAACAGATACAATATTAATTCATTAAGACCTCAACATACTTTTAGCCATGGTGGCTTTTAAGTGACAAGACAATTATACAAACTGACAAGAAACTGCAACACCCAGAAGGATCTGTTTAAATTAAATTTTTTTGTTAAAATTACGTTTACGCGGAATTTATCGCCAGTTAAGCGAATTTGAAAGAGGTCGAATTTTTGTTCTACGGGAGGCGGGGTTGTCATTTCGAGAAATCGCTAACCGTACGAACAGAAATCCAACTACTGCTATGAGATGTTGTCAAGCGTGGTTTGATAATGCCCAAAATCGAAGAAGAGTAAGCACCGGACGTCGAAGGGGAGCAAATGAAGTTCAAGATCGACGTCTAAGACTTATGGTCATTAGAGATCGATTTGCGACAACTCGATCTTTGGCTGATGAGTGGTTAGGAAAACAAGGCCTTACTGTAACTGTCCGAACGGTTTACCGCCGAAAAGGGTCTCTTAGACTGCAGAATTATCGACCCCATCTTGTGTTACCTCTGACGGTTGAGCATCGCCGGCAACGATTACAGTGGTGTAGAGAACGTCAACATAGAAATGTGGAATGGCATTACGTCATCTTCTTTGATGAATCACGATTCTCCTTGGGTGCACATGATGGCCGAAGAAGGGTTAGACGACGTCGGGAAGAACGACGTGAACCTCAGTTTGATGATGTCATGTACACCTGACAGTAGGCGTAATGGTATGGGGTGCTATTGCATATGCAAGTAGGTCACCTTTAGTCTTCATTCGAGGTAACATGACAGCGCTGCGTTAACTTCAAGAAATAGTGGAGCCATATGTTCTCTCTTTACTTTATCCGGCTCGAGAATCCAATATTTCAGCCAGATAATGCCCGACCTCATATTGCTAGAATTAGTTTAAACTTTTTCGAAGCGGCCCATGTAAATATTTTGCCATGGCCGCTAAAATATTCAGCTTTCAGTTATTCCTAACCCCTTCATAAAGATTCGATCAAGTTAATTCCCTTCAATCCGTTGATCTTCTACATAAAATCAATAATAACTAGCTTTGTTTCTCAATAATTTTTTATATTCTATAATTTGATCAGATAATTATTTTCAGCCATTCTGTCATTTTAGGGGTATCCAATTTATCGAATTATGCAGAACAAGAATCACATAAGAAACTTAAGATTTTGAATGTGTCTTACCACGAAAACTACAAAGTTGCTGATGACATCGGTCTTATTCGAATTGAGTCAGTGAAGTATGGAGGTAAATCCGAATTTCATTCTTGAGAAAACTGAAAAAATTAATTCAATCCATTTGAAGAGGATTTTTTTTATAAATTCAAGTATTATTTGATAAAATAATTCAAAAACATGCGTTCAAGTTAGCAACCTCACTAACTTCTTTGATTATCAGTCTACTGCAGATGTTTCTTTTTCTTAATGTTGATAGAGCTCTTTTGAGTCAATTCTTTTTACCTCCGGTTTTCAGATTGAATTGGGTTGCGAGAAGTTCAATAGTGGCGAACACTACAATAATTCTAGCTGGCAGCTAAATTCATGTTGTCAGTGACATTTTTTGAACCAGAGGTAAAGAAAAATATTCCTAAGAAGAAGAAATATGAGTGAATTACTAAAACAGTTGTGTTTAGATCACTTACTCTTTCGAATTACTTTGTCTTTTCCAGATAAAATCCGTTGGATATGTCTTCCAAGCAAAAATGCTCCTATACCTGACTGGTTCACTGTTAGAGGTTGGGGTATGAATGATGGTAAGTTGTCCGAATTGCATTATGATTGAATATATTCAAATGATATAGTATTTCAGAGAAGTCTGTTTTCACCGTCACACGTCAAAATTTTATACCATCGATTTCCTATTCCCACTGTCCACATGCATGGAGAAGAAATATAGACGAAAGTAAGATAATATGTGCTGGTGGAGAACTCAATATGGATGTGTGTGATGGAGATTCTGGAGGGGCCTTAATGAATAAGACTGAACTAGGATGGACTGCATTTGGTATTGTAGCTTTTGGCTCCAGAGATTGTTCAAGGGGCGATCCGGGAGTCTATACTAAAATACAAAACTATTTAGACTGGTTAGACAGAACTATGATTGAAATGCTACATTGAAAAATGAATAATATTCAACCAGTATTTGATAAAAAGTGTTCTATGACTCACTAAAGAAGACCATGATTTGATATCCGATACTGAATCTTGGGAATAATAAACCATCATTATTGTAAATAAAACAAGTATTAAGAAGTTTTTACGGTCTGTTGCTTTGAAACTTGTATCATAATTATATTTATTACTCACAAATTAATATTTTTCTTTTTTAATGTATATGTATGTATGTATATTCTAACTGAATTGAAATAATGTTCCTTTTAATGGGTGTCGATTATTTACTGCTCATTTCCCTCCTCTCTGTAAAACCTCTTTACCAAATCATAAAATTATATTTTTGAAAAATAAATAAACTGACAAATCAACATTTTTATTATATATACCTGGGGGATCTATCGTCCTACTGATTTAGCTACTTTGTTCACTAATCAACCAAACCAATCAACATATACATTTATCTACTTATCAATTGAACTTTTCTACAAATCTACTGCTACCACAAATCTTGCCAACTGACCCACTGATCTATCTACAGATCAGTAAAAGGATTATTCGTTTGTTTTTTTTTGTAAAAAAATGGTTATATCATCAATGGTGTTCACCTAAGGTCAGCACTAAGTACTTGGATAAATCAAACGCTTAATCAGTTATAAATTTTTTTTTCCAAATTATGTTGTTCTTCATTGACTACAAGGGATTCTCTCAGCATTTGGTCAACATTGTCTTTCGATCATCCTAAAGAACAACTAAACATGTACAGGGTGTTGCACGTAAGCGGGTCACTGGATTTTGTGGCTTATCCTTTGAGCAATATTGAAAAGTGATTCATCACAATGATAGTTTTATTCACAGGCTATCCAAATATGTTGTCCTAAAAACTATCGAACTAAGGCATAGGAAGTTATTGAGAAAAACCATTTTTTTTTAAATCTAAGTCTAAAGACAATTTCTCAAAAATTGTTTCTACATTTGGACTTCCTAGATGTTTCTTTACGAAATATACTTAATTATATTTTTCCACATTTTCTAAATTCTCAATCGGATCTGAATCTGAATATGTAAATATGGTGGTAGTGTAATATTTATTTCAAGCATTTCCATTCGAAATCAACCTGAGAAAATTCGGATTAAATATTCGCAAAATATATCCATATTGTCTGTGATTTTTGAAGTTTTCATTCTCGATTAGTTAGGACTGCGACAACTTTGAGCAAACAGTTCTAAAGCAGGTATACAATTTTTTAATCACTAAGCACTAATTTTTTATCCACTAAGCAAATATCTTCCATATCCAACATGCGAATTAGAGTTCAATGAGAAGAAGAAAGATAAAAGAAAAGAGAGAATTTCTTTGGAAATTGCATTGCTTTCATTATGATATAATATAACCTTATCAACAATGTCTACGATTAGGATACATCTTTAGCAATGAAATAGATATCAATTCTGGGAAATCACTTTTTCATTCCGAAAAATATTATTACAAATTAAATAGTTCGTCTTCCCCATACTTCTTATCGAGAAATTGAGATAAGATGAAAGCTGCGAACAAGAACAAGATCATCTTGATCAAACGGCCAGTATGAAAATTATTGTTTGGATAGTTTTTTTAATACCTCCGGCTTTCTCAGAATTTGGTAAGTTGATCAATTCATTGATTTATTTTGTACATCCTTCCTTCGGTTGAAAACGAACCTTGCTTTTGAGTTCAAAGTGTTTTGTTCGTCAACGGGTTATCCTATGTTGAGTGTTATTGTTATCTTAGTGCATTCATTATTTAGTATTATTGAAATTAATTTCATGATGTCTTTGAAACAAATACAAATAATTATTATGCTATTTTTCAAATAAATACTTAATTAGTAAAATTCGAACTCATTCCTATAGGTATCAACAAAAAATGCATAACACCCCATGGAGATATCGGTGTGTGTACAGAAATAACATCATGTCCTATTGTTCGAGCATACCATACAAAGTTATCCAACATTTCCGTAAGGAAGTATTTTAGACAATCTTATTGTGGAAAAAGGTACAATATGACACTCATTTGTTGTGGACCTGTTATTCCAAATATTTATGATGAATGTGGAGTAATGGAAAATTCTGGACCCAAGATTTTTGGAGGACACATCAGCGATATGCATTTTCCATGGATGGTTGCAATTCAGTACAAAGAAGAAAATGAGAGACTAGTTTTCAGGTGCCAAGGTTCTCTTATCAACCAGCATTTCATCTTGACAGCTGCCCATTGTTTGAGATACAGAAAAGTGTGAGTTTTTTCTGAACTAATATTATGACTGAAGGAGATCTGCCCATAAGAAGAGTTTCTTCATACTAAAATTGGTTAATGCATTATATTAGAAAATGGGTGGGTAAATTCTCGGAAAACCGCTCAAATATTGATCTGATAATTCACCTATATTGTAAGTTATCACAATTTTAAAGAATTTGACCTCTCCTGTACGATTTTGAGCTCACTTAAAACTTCTCACCTCTCTTATCTAATTTTCACCATTTCAATCTATAAAGGCTTTCTGGAATGGCTATGTGGATATAAATGGAACTAGAAGTATGATGTAGATACGTTTTCCTGAAGATTGGCAGATGTAGATAATGTACAGGGTGTCACAAATTCGATGCTCACTGAGAGCATCCCGAGAACTATAATACCCAGAAAAAAATCTTCAAGGACCCTTGATCTCTTTTTTCGAAATAATAAGATATCAGATCGTTCTAGAGTTACAGGGCGTTTATGAAAAATGACTGTTTCAAATATTTCGCTATGGTATCTTGGTTTTTTGGTTAAAGAAATTCTAAAACTTTTTTTTGTAATTTTTATGATTAATGTGATACTCATAACAGACCATAGATATTAATTACCTGTAACTTGAGAACGAAGCAGAATATTTACTATCTGATTTCTGTTATCTTATCATTTCAAAAAATGAGATCGGTGATACTCGGATATTTTTTCTGTAAGTCTTATAGTTCTCGAGATGCTGTCAGTGATTATCGAAATTGGGACAGCCTGTAGTCTCCCTTTCTAGTTTTTCTATATCAAAATCGTTTCTGACCATATTCATCTATCTGTAGCTCATATAGGTACCTATTTTTAATTATTCCTTCTCTTGTTGCTTCTTCTGGGAGGTTCTTTAGTCCTACTCGATATTCTGTCCTTATTCTGCTCTTATTTATGTTTTAAAATTAATATAAAAATTTCAGTCATGCTGTCGTTATGGGCGTAAAAAATTTGACCAACTACGAGGAACAAGAATCATTCAAGAAATCTATAGTTATTAACATAACATACCATAGAGAATACTCAACAGATATTGATGATATTGGTCTCATACAAATCCGACCAGTTCAATATACAGGTGATGTAAATACCATGAACTGAAGTAAGAATAATGCCTAATTATGTAGGATGCCATTAATAGTTCAGAAATAAATATACCGGAGTGATTATGTTTTGAAACAATATTTTTATGATTTCAGAAAACATTCGGTGGATATGTCTGCCCCGTAAAAATGATGCATCACCTTCTTGGTTCACTATACGAGGATGGGGCAAAAATGATAGTAGGTGAACTCCAAATAATGCTTTCTCACTAAAAATAGTATTTTTTTATTCAAAAATGTATCAGCTTCCTGGGAAGCCGTCAGAAGGGTCAAAAATAATTTAAGTTTATGTGCTAGTACTGTCGATTCCGTCAAAATTTCAATCATTCTCCCAGCCCAAACTTTCCAAGAGTTATCAAGCGATCGAGCACTTTTGACTCACCCTGTATATGAATATAATCATATATACATGGTGTATATATAATTAGACATGAACCTTGAAGGAGGTGTTAGTATCACTCATTTACTGTCGTTCTATAGTCATATTTATTGAATACCGAAAATCAACAGTTTCCGAGGTATTTGAGTTTTTGTGTTTTTGGAAAAATTCCCCACTTTACTTCATTATTCATCAATTTTTTCTACGTTAACCAAGTTTGATTCGAATTGTGGATTATTTTCATCAGAAAAGGATATGAAATGTATGAAAAAAGCAAAACTATGCTGCAGTAGACGTTGAATGAGAATTAAAGTATGATTTGATAGTTGGTATTCGAAGAAAATAATAGTAAATTTTTTAATATAAATTTGCCTGTAACTTTCGAATTTCAAAATTTCTGTGTGAGAAAATTATTATAAAAACTTGCCAAATCCCTTCTTTATTCCTGAAAAAGTTTTCGTTGGAATGCAGGCACCAGTTTTGTATCAGCTGATTTTGATTTGAAAGGAGAAATAATCAGATAAAGGAAAGTTATCGATTGAAATTTTTTTGATTGCAATTAAACTCGAAATTTCAGTAGAAAATGTATCCATAAATTATGTTGGTAATGACATCCACCATTTATTATACAAGCACGTACCCTCTTTCTCATTTATTGTTGCTTTCCGCATAAAATTTACTCTCAATATTCTCGCTGCTTCATCAATTCTAACGCTGTTAGATCCGGACTCCTCACTGGCCACGAAAATAATCCAAAATTATAATCAAATTTGGTCAACGTGGAAAAAATTGACGAAAATGAAGTAAGATGAGAAATCTTTTGAAAATCACAAGACCTCAAATATCTCGTAAACTGTTGTTATTTGATTATCACTAAGTATGGCTCAAACGACACCAAATGATTCATACTAACATGTCCTCCAAGTTTAACGTCTAATTTGGAAACACCCTGTAAAATCGCTTCAAGATTCCTGAAAATATCATGTGGATAACGTTATCAGGACCAAAAAACTTTCAAGTCGATTATCATAAAAAATCATTTCAGTGATTACAGATACAACCTAGTTGAAATTTGGCGTATATATACCTACATATAAAATAACAATTATTTAAAGTTCCGGGCAAAATTTCGTGTTAAAAGTTCCTGACTTCTTGTTAGTCCTTTTCTCATGTTATTGTTGAGGCAATTGAAAAAACTGCTTCTTCGGCTGACTAGTTATGACGCTTATTAGAAGTTAGTCGAATAATTTTTTTTTTAATATAAGCAACCTCATTTTTCGCACTCATTTCGAAACTCCTTCGAATGTGGAAACCCATTTAATCGAGAATTTTCAAAAATTCCTACAGAAAAGATCACAGAGTTCAGTGCAGCAATTCAGAGCAGAATCCGATCAGCTTCCTACAACGAATGTCGATTTGTAAACAGAAAAAATATACCATGGAGTAGGGTGATTTGTGCTGGTGGTGAACCCAATAAAGATTCTTGTGATGGAGACTCAGGAGGTGCACTTATGAACATGACTGCTGACGGCTGGACCGCTTTTGGGATTGTTTCATTTGGTTCCAGAGATTGCTCCCAAGGAGAACCCGGAGTGTATACCAGAATTCAATATTATCTAGACTGGCTGGACCGTACGATGTTGGAAATGTTGCAAGTTTCTGAACGAAAAAAAAATGAATAATTTGTGAAATTCTTACAGATGACTGATGAAGGGTAAAATGCTATTTGACAGTATGGAACATATCATTTCAGTTATTGAGATCCTTATAGATGAATAGTTTTAATGCTTAAATAATTTATTCATCATTTCAAACAATGTATTGCATATATTAATTCATTAATGAATAATTCAAAAATTGTTTTTCGAATTATCATAAGTTTACTCATGAACATTATAATAATATTTTTCTGAGAGTAAGGATGGTTGAGAAGTTTGATACCTTCATACATCGAAGCTATTTCAAACCTAAATATGATGTTATGTTTAAGAAAGGATATTATTACCTTGTTTCTTGAGTTATGAGAATGAATACTAGTCTTCTAAAATGATTTCAATTCTCTTTTATATTTATGGAAAACATCAAGATAAAAATAGAGACTATAATGTAAGAATACACATCTCAAGAAAGAGAATCTCTCATTTTCGTTTGTACCTCCAATTAAGGACACTGTATAATATAGAGTATTCATTTGCTGAATATGATTTTAGATTATCCATCAAGTTGGATCGACAATAAATTTAATCTTAAGATTTCAGTTGATTTCGAAAATCGGTGTTAAATCCAGAGACTTTGGTGGCCACCGAATATTTCGATTATCTGAAGTTTACAAATTGTAATAGATAGACAATTGGTTGATTTGCCATGTGAAACTCAAACTTTTGATGATTATATTAATTTGATAAGAGATTTATAAATAACGTTATATCTTTCGAAAATGGAAAAAAGGGAATTTTATTTGTCATAGAAATTTTTATATTTCATATTTGAAAAAACAGTAGTTTGTATCATTACTTCAAAACTAATTTTAATAAAAAGCATATGATGACACCATTGGATTCTACTGAAAAAGTGAATGTTTTAGTTTCATCATCAATAAAGAAGTTAGAAGAACTTTTCATTTCACGCAATTTAAAATTTTCCTTTTCAGCTTGAAAACAGTTGAATTTATGAGGTTGCAGTTTTCACCAAATTATTCTCTCAGAATTAGAGCCCGAAAATGTTATTCAATTTTTTCTAGCTCAAAGGGATTATGAGATCCCCTCACTAGGCAATGAATTTGGGACCCCCTTTCCTTCAATTGGAAATCCATCAGAAAGACATCCGTTGAGATATCGTAATCAACAAGTGCAATTCCCATTCCGTAAGAGCAATCTGTCTTACCGACTATTTCGTTTGTTCTGCGAATATCACTAATGAAACTGAAATATTCCCTTGACCATTAGTCATTTCTCTCACACGATATACTGCAAAAATCGATGTCTCAATTACTTTCCTCATCGCGGGAAATACAAAATACCATATTATTCATGCAGCGCTGACTAGCAGAAAAGGTAGAAGAGCTCGATCGACGTCACTATTGCAGAATTGAAAGTGTCTGGAGGAGTCTATGAAAGAGATGGCTACCATATTCACCTCGAAAATAGTTCAGTAATGACATGCTAAACCAAAATGAGTTTTCTGTGCGGCAATATATTTCCTCAGGTTCAAGTGTTATTGTTCATCATTGGGATATTTTACTTTGTTATTACCGGTAAGTTAAGATTTAATAGAATTCGATTTATTAATATTATTTCGTTACATATACATCAATTTTATGCGATCAGACTATTCTAACGGATATTTGACGCAAATCAATCAAACTGCTAAAAATAACTAATCATTAGAAATAACAATTCCGGAAGTGTACTCTTCAATAATCAAAGTCAATAAATTCTAGTGCTCTTGAGATTTTATCATTTTCATGGAGATTCGAGGTTGGTTCAACAAATGTGATAAAGGCAATAATCATTTCACTTCCGCTTTTTTTATCTGAAATATTCCGCATAATCCTGTGAACCTAGCTTCATTTTTAGCGATCGTTTTCCATATAATTAGGTACGATATTTTTCAAATTTTAAGCCGGGAATGGTCTCGAAAAATAAGATTACACTTGCTTAAGACGAGTTTGTCCTCAAATTCGATATTGTCCGTCGATATAAACGATAATTTTCGTACAGAAGGAACTAGAAGTTTGAGTCTTTCAGGATAGCTTATGATCAAGAAGAATATTGAAAAAAAATACTAGATACTAAATACTTCTGTGATCGCAGATCCAATCAGGTTGAGTTTTTATCTGTACTTACATGGAATATCCATTCAAGCTCCGTACAGAAATTCATATTCATATTTCAGAATCGAAGAGAATTCAAAAAGATACCAAAAAAAAATTACCCGATATTTGTGATTTTATTTCAAGATTTCAAATTTTAAGCTCAAAGAAAATGATGAGTAACCTCAATAAAATTAATAATATTCTGAAAACTTGTCGAAAACAATGTTAATTCAAAACAACCTCGAATAACAAACAACTGAAATGAGGAGTATGGGACTGGAAATTTTAAAACGTAACTAGTTCTGGCACTTTTTGAATTACCGGTGAAGTATATTGAACCTTGTGCGCAGACACGTGGAAAAGTACCAAAACAAAGTTGTAAATCCAAGATGATTAAATATTTATGCGTTATAATTGCCTCATGAATTATGAACGTTTTTTTTTCAGTTGCTTCTTTGACGGATGATAATATTAAATGTATCAAACTGAAACATTGCCCTTTCGCACTGAAGTTGGTCGAAACTAGAAGAAATGATCCTTCTGTAGTCAAATTTCTCCGATTTAGCCATTGTGGTTTTCAAGGAAGAGAACCAATGGTTTGGTGCAATATGTTCGAGGAATGTAGTGCTCCAGATGGAAAAAAAGGTAATTAATTATTTTCTTCATATTTTGTCAAAATTACACAGGGTGTTCCTAAATTGAAGGTACAAATAAAAAAAAAAATTCCCTGCAAATATGGGCCCGCAAACGCTTAATTTTGGAGATATCGTCCCATTCTTTTATAGTACTTTTTGTTCTTAAAATCTCCCAAGTAATTCCAAATTTTTTTGTTCCTTCAAATTAGGAACATCCTGTGTAATAGAGTTTCATTTGCTGAATGTACCTACATTTAGGTTAGCTATCAAGTTGAACCGACAATAAAGTTAACCACGAGGTTTCAGTTGATAACGAAAATCTCAATTATCATTAATGATAATATATTTAAAGAAGTTATAAAGAAATGAGAAATCAATATCATGATAATGTGATTGAGAAGAATTCGACAAAATGCCCACAATATTTCTTCCGCTTGCTGATCATAGATTTATATCTAGAAACTAATGATCAGGGGTTCCTGAAATTCTTTATGTGGCCAAATCTCCCAAGGTCACAGCCCTCTTCTCAGTTCAAATGAATCACATAATGAATTTTTAAATTCTGAGAATCTCTAATGGATTTCACTTTTACTCGGGATGTGTAACAACATTCAACCTATACACTGAAGTTTTTGACCAATTTTTTTTTTCGAAGGAAGCTCCCGCAGAATAATCCCGCAGCCATAGTGTGTGTCTGATTACTATATATATTGTTTTCTTTAAATACCTACAGGCAGACCTTCAGTCGTTATGAACTATTATTTATATTCTATCACTTGCAGGAAAATGCACCAGTGTCAGAAAATGCCAATCCTTCCTGAACAAGATTGAAAACACCAACATACAAGTACCAAATATAGAACGGAAACATCTGAATGATTTCCGATGTAGCACCGTCTATGATCCAGACATTAAAGTTTGCTGTACCGATATAGCACCTGAAGTCAATGGGGAAGATGAGAATAATAAAGGTGTCACAGAAAATCATGATGTAGATGACAGGTTTTCCTCCACTTCAAAAAATCCACACTTAAAGAATTGTGGTATGCAGAGTGGTGATAACAGAATTTTTGGAGGAGTAGAAACAAACTTAGATGAATATCCTTGGATGGCATTGTTGAGATACCAGCAAGCACTAGGAGGGTTTTCTTATGGTTGTGGTGGAGCTTTGATACATCCAAGATTTATCCTAACTGCTGCTCATTGTCTTGATCCCATTATTTTGAAGAGTAAAGGATTGAAGAAGATGTGAGTATTTTTTTCTCTACGCAAAAGTGGTAAAAATTCATAAATGCAAAACTATAAGAGTAAGGACTTTTCAGTAAAGAATATAATGGTTAGAATCATAGTTAGCGGTGAATTTATTTTCAATTATCATGATTGGATTGTGTTAGAGATGAATATTTCCGAATTCGCAGGGTAGGTTCGAGAATTTTCTTCTTTTTATTGGAAGTAATAAACCAAAATCGAAAGTTTTTCATTCAGAACAAGTTTCACAAGAATTGACAAAGTACTTTTTGTCATTATTTTCAATCTTCAATCTATATTATTATTTATCTATGTTATTATTTAATCTTTCAATTTTTGAGTAATTATTGTTACTGTCCTTTTTGTTCTTATACAGTCATCGCATCATTCTGGGAGAATACGATATCAGAAATAAAACCGATTGTTTTTATATGAAATCGGGTAAAGATTGTGCTGATCCAGTTCGAGAAATTGAAATGGAGTCCTACCTCGTCCACCCTGGATATATGTCTGGATATACAAATAATGATATTGGACTTATAAGATTGCGAGAAGTGGTCGAATTTACAGGTAAAAAAAATAATAATTTGGATTATTATTTGAAAAAAAAACCACCTTGAGAACAAATTTTTTCGATATTTTGCTAACATTTCTATGATTCTGGTTACATGATCAATATTAAATTTTACAAGAAAAGTTGAAATTCTGATTGTATACTGAGTGTTAGTGAATAAGTGAGTCAAAAACATACATAAAAATAATGACAGCTAGTAATACTTTCTTATTCTGAGATACGAGGTAATAAAGTTTTCCTTAAAAACTGACTATTTATTGCTCTGAAACCAGTTGAGAATCGATACCTATATTCAAGTGAAATTTGGTAGGTTTCAAAAAGTTCATTGAGGTCTATTGACATGCAATAAAGAAATTTATGTTTACCATTGGCGCGCATACAGTGATGATCTCTTTAAAAAAAATGGAACGTCAAGCTGAAAATCATGTTTGAATGGATCCGTCAATTTGAGACGATTTTCAATGATGTCTTTTTTTGTTTTCATACCAAAAAATGAAATATCTTAACGCATATTTTTCATTTCTCAAATGATATATTTATTATTAAATAGTTCTTGATTGATTGAAGTTAAGATGTTTAATTTTTTTCGCATAGAAACCTCATACGAAAAAAGGGAGAGAGAGTTTTTTTTCATAAATTGAGCGATCAATTTGAGAATAATTTCAAATTTGAAATATCTCAGTGTCATACCGATATTTTTTCAGAAAAATTTACAGCAATAAATAAATAGTTTTAAAGTGAAACTCTAACACCCAGTATATCGGAATATGAAGCATTTATGAAAGAAAGATATATAGCAATGTCATTATTTTTTCATGAAGAATCACCACCTGAAGTTTGTCGCCTTTGTATTCACTGACACCCTGTATACATACGCAAAATCTCAGCATTCTAAACCCGATCAGATATCTTGTCACGGAAGTATTTACCGAATACCGAACTTTTTTCGAGGTCCTTATTTCAAGTTTCTAGTTTTTTCTTATTTTGAAACAGCTTTTTATAATAATTTGAGATATTCCATGAGAAAATAAGAAACCACATTATAGAAATTGAAATGGTTTTCATATGCGTTTCATTTTAAATTATAATTTTATTTTTCAGATTTCATAAGTCCAATTTGTCTTCCACCTGCAACGTTAGAATTAAAAGAGAAAGATATTTTCATGATTGCTGGATGGGGAAAAACAGAAAAGGGTATGTCATTTTCATTGTCATGAATTATTTTCGTTCTGAAAACAGAGTAGTTCTAGATATTACTGTTATAATTACAGAAAAAATGATTTCTTTATAGGTACATAATTTAGTCTGTCTCTTCTTCAATTTCTAATATTGCAATATATGAATCTTTGTATGTACTGTATGTAATCTACTCCGAAGTATGAAAATATTTTCTTTTTTTTTGCAGAGAAAGTAAGTTCTGTCAAAAGAAAAGCTAGAATTGATGTTGTTGCAAAGGAGAAATGCAACGGATATATAGAGCAGCCATTAGATGAAAGCCAACTGTGCGCAGGAGGAACAGGCGATGGAGTAGATGCTTGCTTTGGTGACTCGGGAGGTCCTCTTATGCTTGGAAGAAACGTTGGAAATAAATTAATCAGTTTTGTAGTTGGTGTTATATCTCATGGTTTCGGAAAAGCATGTGGAGATAAACCTGGAGTGTATACATATGTGCCATATTATGTAGAATGGATAGAAAGTAATTTGGTATTCTGAGAATGAAAGAAATATTAATCGAAAATTTATTCCGCCATCTGGCGTGGTTCAAGGTGATAAATCAATAACGATCAAGAACAATTTGATGCAGTGAAACATTCAAAATGAAAGGAATGTAACAATAACCGCTGATAATAACCTACTATATCACTACGCTTATCAATAATCATGAGATTATACTTTTGACAGTTCCTGTAATGTTGTAATGAAATATTGAGTGAACAAAATATCAGTATTAAATTTTTGATAAAAATAAGAGTATTGATTAACTGATTAGGTACATACTTACGAGTCCATGTGGGGATGAAATATCTTAAGTTTCAAATAAATCAGATGAAATTACCCTTCGACCGATTGGCAAAGTTGAACTGAGGGTAAAAAAGTGGCAATAAGGACTGAAATTCATTGAAATCTACTACTTTACATATATTCTGAGATATTCCTTCTTAAGATTCTTAAGATCAGTGACACACAATGTCATTTGAAACTTTTTCATTAGGAAATGAAGAAACATTCAAAAAAGTTCGAAAATTGAAGCTCTACCTATCCTTCTCGCCATCAACTCGACAGACCACAAACATTCCGTTTTTCTTGCATCTTATTCAATTTTTAGATCATTTCTCAATCAACCGAAAGTATTTGAAGCAAATCAGACGGTTCTCGGAAAAATATCATCTTTTTCAGAAGGTTATGACATTATTTTTTCTTTGTGAAAGCTACACAGCCCTTGCATCCTATTATTTAATTCTTCGATCATTTCTCAATCAACCGAAAAAATTTGAAGCAAATCAGATAGTTCTCCGAAAGATATCATCCTTGAATAATTCGCATTATCAAAAAAATTTCTATATGCACACAAAATTTTGTAATACCTAGTGGATGCATTCGAATATATGATTATTTTTTTGAACAAATTTTTAATTTCTTACTGATACGCTCCTCGAGAAACTGCTTGAAAATTTTCTATTTTCTAACTGATTTCTGAATTTCATTTTAATTGGATCGGTATTTTTTCCATAATTCGAATACAAAATTTCATATAAATTTAATCCCGGACTTTGTGACGAATTAGGCTCAATAACCAACTTTGATGATAGGATCCTGAACTTCCCTAGATAATTTCACATATCATGCGCATCCGGCATCAATATATCAAACTGAATCAGTAAAGATCACTCTAGGTTCAAAATTCGAACATAACAAGCATTTGGGTTTATAGATGTCTGTCCCTCTAAAACTAGATCGCAAAAAAAATTGAAAAATATCCCCTATGAAACGTATTATAAAAAATTTATTATGCATATTAATGTTAGTCAAAAATTTTTTCATAAATTTCTTCAATTTTTTCCATCCAAAATTAAACCCAAATCAGAAACTAATTAGGAGTCATTCAAGGGTTATCTTACTTTATTACTAGAAAAAACTAAATCTTGTCGGCTTCTGTAATCTTTAGAAACATTCGTGTATTCAAAGCAATTCTCATCGCTATTTCCACTAGAGAACATTTAATATTGACCTCAGAATACTGACTGACAACAAATTCAAAACTCACAGATACATTTCTTTCAACTTTTATTTGTAACACTCCACGGTGTGATAAAATTCCTTCTGTTATTCGGTTCCTGCGTAGTGGTCCCATTTCTCATTCCTTCTAGAAGATCCGTAATTGCTGGCCCCTTTTTGCTAACGATAGATTCACTTGCACTTCTAATCTTCTCGAAAATAGCGAATTTTCTCTGATCTTGCTGCCTGAGTGTACCATTCTGCTTCATAGAGAAATAAACGTGTTCTAAGATGCCCTGACTTCTGATCAAATAATCCCTCTGTGCAAGACGTTGCAGCCTATCCCTCTCTTCAGCTTCCACGATCATTTGTGGTTCAAAAGAACATGAGGTCCTAGCGGAAGAAAATTGATGTGAAATCTTAGATGAAGTTCTAGGCAACAACTGATCATTTCTCTTTTGTGGGCCTTTTATGATTGGTGAAACTCTCTTAGAAGCTTCTAACTTAGCCTTCAGCAGCATTTCATCCCTCATTGCATTTTGGGCAGCTTCCCGAGCTCGGCTTGCGGCTGTATCACAATACAACGAACCTTGACCTTGATCGAAAAATTTGATGTACTCTGTGGAATTGCAAGGGTACACCAGACGAAAACCCCCCTTATGCATCATTTCATGCTTATAATACTCGGCAAAACATTTCACTTCAGTGGGAGGTGGCACATCCTTATTCAATCCATGAAGAAGTCTTTCTCTCACCCTCTTTCTGTCCTCACGCATGATTTTCTTCTTATCGCATTGTTCCAAATTGAGCATAGAAAACATATCCGAAAGAAGAGATTCCTTAACTTCTAAATCTAATGGAGTATCGGTGTGAAAACTTGGTGAATGATTAACTTCCAAAATTTGGGGGTTGAGTCTTCTGTCTAGTATAATGTCGATGCCTAATAATTCACAACAAGCTGGTATGACATCATGATTAGGAAAACAGGCTGCATAACTGTGTTTTAAGATTGGCCAAGCACTAATGATCGTTTTGATTATTACATCATCAATTTTTGCCCAGAGATGATCGACGTCGTGTCCTAATGTATGAAGGTAATTGTTCAACCAAGAAATTTTTCTCTTACTTCCTGCTTCGGTATCCAAGTTATATGTCCTGCTATGTTTATTCACAGCATAGTTCGTGAGATGCATGAAGACATTGGAAATATTGACACCATTTGGTTCTTTGTAACGGCTCGTTGCAAACCTTACCAAACCTTCTCTGAAGACATATATGCGTAATGGATCGCAAGATGTGATGAGTGTATAAACTCTCAAATCAAATTTGTAGCCGTCTATGAGAAATGGTCGATTGAGATATACTTGACAGATGCCTCGATCGCAGGGTCTGACGTCTTTCAATGTTTTGGTAACAATAATTCCTCTTCCTTG
Source organism: Harmonia axyridis (assembly GCF_914767665.1). Classification (NCBI taxonomy): domain Eukaryota; kingdom Metazoa; phylum Arthropoda; class Insecta; order Coleoptera; family Coccinellidae; genus Harmonia; species Harmonia axyridis. The sequence goes on from NC_059503.1 coordinate 18,332,467, forward strand.
ACTCCCTGCGTCTGGCTTCAAAATGAAAGTCTTATTCTTTTTGAGCCTACTGTAGGTGAGTGCTTCTCCAAGGTCTGCAGGAAAACACCATGTTTTTGGAAAAAAATTATAATCTTTAGGAAACAGTCTGACCATACGGTTGAGATTTCTCGCAAGCAAGTCTTTTCTACAAATTTCTAACATGCCAGGGAAGTGGTTGATTTTCTGGAAACGTTTCATTTCTTTACATCTCTCAATGGTAATTGAAAGATCCGTCCAGTACATATTCCAATTTTCACCCTCGCCAACCTCCTTATATCCGAATTTGGAGGATGTTTTTCTGATGACATCATAACGACAGTTTGCCAAACAAAGCGTTACAGTCCTCTTTTTCTTACGCCTGATTTTTTGACCTATACCAATAGATAATTTGCTGTTCTGCTTACTAAGTCTTTTTTTCGAAGTTTGTATAAAGCCATCTCCATTTTCTGACGCTCTCTCGAGATCTGAAGAATCGTCTGAACTATCGGAGTTAGCAATAACTGGCAAACTTTCCTTGGATCTATTGCCGTGTTCCATACGAAATGTTGAAATTTGCTATTATTTTCATGTCAAAGGAAAAGCACTCAATTATCGAAGAAATTTGGGTATAGAGGAAATTATTACAGAGTTTTTTTTTTGACGGTGTTTTTGACGAATAATAATATCCACTCACTTGAAACGTCAGTAGGAACTCTGATTGATATTGACAATGCCTGTCACTCATAACTTCAAAATATCTCAATGTCTCATAATGAAAGGTTTCAAAGAAATTCAATTGGACAATATTCAAATTCGAAAAGTTGAAGACTGAATAAATTGGGAGATCTACTAATAAAACGACGTTATATAGTTATTTTCCCTAGACGGTCTGAATACATTCCTTTTCAGTGAATAAAATGCTGGAGAACTTGTTGAATCAGCTTTCGCACTCCACTACAAAAAGATGAATATCAAGTGGTTCTCGATGCTGAAGCAAAAGGAACTAAGCAACATTCGAAAAGGTAATTATATTTTCGTATGTTCGCTTCTATTCCATGAAAAATTGGGTTGAATAACTGTAGTGTATTCAGATGTTCTTTAATTAAGTTCAAGGGTATAAATTCGAATTTTAATGTTAGAATTTTTTCTTCTACTCCAGATAATGGCTGCTGCATTGAAACTCTGACTCAATTATACTGATTGATTTTAAAAATATGCTTTGCAATAAATTTCAGGACACATACGTATTAATTTTATTTTCTCCGAAGAAGAAGATCTTCGAACCCAGTTTTCCTGTATTTGAAATAATAGAAATTATAGAAAGGTGGTCTGAAAAATCAATAACAGTCATAAATTCATCTTGCAAAATTTTAAATTCCAGTGGATTTCAGACAACTGCACAAGAACTGGAATGAGAAGTGATGATAATATGAGAATTAAATACGTTCGAGTATTCCAAAACGTGATGAATAACATTTGTGGTCTGCAAGGTTCCGATCAAGGGAAACAGAAATAGGCGGAATTACTTTTTGTCACGTTTCAGGAAAAAAAAGACTACATATTCTTATTCTCATAATGAATGGGATTAGAAATAAGAGATGTTTTTCCACAATTACTGACAGATCTATTATTGAATTGATTTTATAGCGAAGAATGAAATATATTCAGGAGAGAATGTACCTATTTTTAGTTTGGATTACTTTAATGATGTTGATTGTAAATTGCTTCCGAATTGACAGAAATTCCATGAAATGAGACATCAAGTTTCTAGAAAATTATTGAAATTCATTGAAAAATTCAAAACATTCTATATTATTTACTTTCACTTTATGGTTTTTTTGCTCATATTTTATTTCTCTATTGAATATGAATACTATTAAGTTATAAATATAATGAGGGTTGAATCTGCAGTTATTACAATATTATTTTCTTAGATGCAAGAATGTTATAGCTTGCGATAAAATATCCTATGAACAATAATATTATTTCAGTTTTAATTGCTTGATTATTAGTTCTTGCTAGAGCAATTTGCTGGACCGAATTTCTATAAGAGTTGTTTCCAATAATAACATTAATTTTTTAATTCTGAATATTCTAGACGGTAAATATTCAAAAGTTCAGAATTTGTGGAAAAAACTCTTCATGCGCTGGATAATTCTGTCATACAGTGAAACATGTATGGTGTTGGTCCTAAATAGTCGGCATTAATATGGAAATCCTATATTTCATTTTATGGCAGTTGAATTACAGATTTTCAACAGTAAATTGGCAGCTATAGAATGCAACAATGTAGCTGTCATGAAATGTGTGAATTGTGCACCAACATTCGAACTAGTGACAGCGCTAAAATTCGATATATGGATGCACAGTAATATGGAATTCGTAATTTGTTTGAAACGATAAAAATTACGAAGACATTAACGCGATTTCAGGAGTTTTTAATGCTTTTTCGATCCATTGCGCAGACCACATATATCCATATACTATTACGTGCGCACAAAAGTGATTTATTTCCTATTTTCCATAACATTCTGATGACGTGACAACGCGAGATTTCTCATGAAAATCAAGATTGTTATATGATATTTACTATCAAAACCTCAAGTACTCATAGGTCGAATCTATTGTAACGAAAATTATGGTTTCTTGTTTGTTGTCTTTGCAAATCATAATTCAGATAAACTAGACCTGATATTTTGAAAACCCCTCCATCCCTCAAATCGATGTTAGAAAGGGAATTGTAGAAATGACCGCATCATTCTATCATTTTTCAACTGATGGGATTTCATTTAGATCTGTTCTTCGTATTGGATATCTACAATATCTTTTAATGACGTAATCAGCTGGGAATTTTGCACTGAGCTTGAAATCAATATTGCAAATCAATACCCAAAATCTCAGCTCCCTCAGTTCTGTTGTTAAGAAAATATTGGTTGATTTTTTTTTCGATAACCTTTATAAATTTCTGGTTCTTTATAAGTTCTGGTTTTGCGGGAGGCTTCAAATTGTCTCCAAATATTCAAATCCATATTCTATCTCGATGAAATCTGCAGTTTTGAAATTGGAAGGAACGAAACATTTCGAACGGTTATATTCATTGAACCCTAGTCAGATAATAGATAGATAGAAATTTCTAGTTTCTATGACCTTCTGTCCAAAAGTTATCGTTTATGCAGACATAATTGAATTTGATGAGCAAAATACAGACGTTTTGACGATTATGCGCTCGAAAGGGAAACTAGCAAATTTTTGTTATGAAGAGTAAATTGACATGCTCGAATTCCTTAGGAGAATCGTTCAGTACTATTTCTCCATTCTTCACAATACAAGTCAAGGTAGTATGGTGGTATGGCATGTGGTACCATCCTGCGGAAATCTGGCTGACAACGGACAATAATCAAACCACAAAATTGTGTAGAATTCAAATTTATTAATTTAGCATTTGCATGAAAGCACTTTATGTGAAATTGTCATATGTTTTTGTTCGAATTCAAGAGCTTTCGTAAATGAAAACCCGTTTCGAATCAAAACCTCCTCATGCCTCAAAGAAGTATGGAATTTCCGACTCATATAGGGTTAATTTCGGAAAAGCTCAACGCGAGCTTCAAGTATGCCATTATCCAGCTTGACGTAGGTATCGCCTAGAGGGGAAAATAATTCCGGAGTTGAAAAGGCAGGTACGTTCCAGTCAGAGCGCGATATCCCTATTCATCTAGATGGACAACTTCAAAGTCCCAGCAGGAAATAACGAACATCGCTAATCAGAAAGGGTTGTCCTGCCAATTTACCGCCCTCTTCTGCTTGAAATTAATCATATACGGAAAGTTGATATTTCAAAAGGCTGTCTAATTTAGAACGATATCCTTGTCGATATTAAAACGTCGAAAGAGCGGGTCACATGTTATTCGCTGCTGCCTGGACGCACAAAGGATGGCCAACTCTCCGGATGGCTTTGAATTCCTTCGAGAACAGCATGGACGCGTAATTTTAATAAAGCGGCAATGGCTACAATGAACCTGCGGTCCCTGAGTTGTGAGTGTGGTTTTTCCTACACGAGAGGAACGCATTTTCCACGTGCTTTATTAATGAGGGTGAGCTTTGGTGGGATATGATCAATGGAAGTTCAACTGTCGTATAATATATTTTCAAATTTCGTTGAATAGGATATCTCGTAGGAAACGTCGCAGAGTCGAATTGCTATCTGTAACCTAGAAATTTATGAAGATGCCTGCAATTGGTGTAAACCATAGAGTATTAAACATAGGTAGAGAAAGTATAAGCAATTTTTGCATGTCCCCTAAATGGTTAGATTACGTTGTCGGATTGTGATATATTTGCAAATCCACTATTTTACTATATCGTTATAAATGTATATTATATTGAATGAACTATATTTATTTATATTTATTTGAGCGATTCCCGATTATTCTCGATATTATTCTTGCCAGTTTTATGATTTTTGCATGAAGCTTGTAATTTATATATGTTTTTAACCCAGTCGGATCTGTTGTCACTGAAATATCGGTTTTTCCCGATATTCTTCTTTTTTTTTTCTTCTCGGGTTCCGACAACATTATAGTACTTAAATTGAAATATCTATTTTACATCAAAATTTCAGTTCTTTCGGTTCTGAAGTTCTTAAACGATTAGGAAAACAAATTTTCAAACGACCATATTCACGGGTTTTACTCTCGGTTTTACCATTAACAAACTGCGGCATTCGAGATCCGAACCTATCCTGAATGTTTATAGGTTTTTCTTTTCGAGAGTTATCACGTTTACCGACGGACAATTTCTCGAATTTGAGCAAATATTCGCATAAGAAAGGCAAACCTCATTGTACCGAAATTATACCTAGTGTCAACTGTCCAGGGAAAAAAGGAAAAAAAAGTTTTTAATTTATACATAGTATAGGTAATTTTTTGTTGTTATTCGAAAGTCTTCGAAAAGGTTCTGAGTATTCAAATAGAGAAATATTGGAATATTAACAAATTATTATCACAGGCTGGATGGGAATTTAGTTATAGTAGTTAGTCATAATATATATAGTTAGTCATAGTACTGCAATAGATCTTGCAACGTGATCGGTGATATTATTGACCACTTAAATCATGAATTAATATGCGCAAAATTAAATATATAAGATTCACTACACCTGATATATTCTTACTTGACATGTAGATTGGCAACACTATGTCCCCTGTTTTGTCGTTGATGTTGATACTGCGATTCCTCAAGGGTCAATATTGGGGCATTTGAAATCGATATGCTACACCATTAGAGTACTGTCCAAATACCTATTGAAAACTATCCCTCTTTTGCTAACTTCCAATGAGCTATGGACATTTTGTTATGAATCAATCATATTTATTACATCTTTGTCACCCTTTAAAATGTTTCGAATGTAATTTTTGTACTCAGGTAAAGAGAATCTTGTAAAGGTTTATTCAAAGAGATTAAGATTCTCAAATGATATGCAGTTTATACCTAGCCATCAAAGCCCGTTTGATTTTTGGAAAATAATCACCTTTTCTTGTCAGAAGAGAAATAAATAGGAGAAGAAATTAAAGAAGCATTTGAATATACGAAAACAATAACTCTATGAGAACCTTATGAATGATATAGGAGATTTTTATTGTGAATTGGATTTTTTTTGTTACAATTCTTCTTTTTCTAATTGTAGTGGCATAAAATGAACATGTTTTCTATTATATTCAATCTTATTCTTTTCATTATCAATACTACTATACGTTTAGGGCATCCATTTCACAAGCTCACATCACATATCCGAGTGAATCCATCTAGAAGCAAATAGATCTGAAGAAATGGCTTAAATAATAGAAAGCGACAGCATTCACTGAAACATTTATTTCTACAGCAGTAAAAGCTGAGTAACTGAGTGACATGACGTGTCCACTGGCCCCTTATTGTTCCCCATTTGTGCGGCTCAATCAAGTGGGCCTGGTACGGAACAATGGAGGATAACGATGATTGTCGGTCCTTGGAGGACTCTTGGCGCTGATGGAACATTTTCTTAAAGCCTTAATGATTTACTCTCGAAGAGCAATCCAATATGTCAATCTTGTCGAGTCATAAGAGCAGGTGAGTCTCAGAAGTGGCCGAGAGAAGATGGCGGACAAAAAATTAATGACCAATTATTTGGTTCATTTTTCTGAGAGTTGGAGCGTGGATTTATCTCCAGGTTCTAGTAGCTTTCGTTATTTGACATTAAGTATTTCCGGGAAATAACATCATATTCATTACGGCCATTGTAAGTACACAGGGAGCAGAAAATATCAGTATTATCTAACCGACGGAAAAAAAACTGATGCTGCTGAATGAACTAATCAACAGTTTTTATAGTTTGATTTTGATTTAGAATTTGAAGAATCTTCAGGAACCTGTAATTAGCGGCCTGTGCTTCATATATCTAGTTGTCAAAGAGTGAGGAATCTAGCGTTTTATACAGTTACTTTTTTACTTGAGCCCAACTTAATAATAGTATGTTACATAACAAGAGCTGTAAGAAGCAAATGACGCACAACTAGAAAAGCGCAAAGTGGTGATACTAGTTGTGTAGTATACTTTTTCTACGACCGCATTCATTTCCATAAAAACTAAGGATTCCATTACGACAAAATGTTTTGATTCAGTCAATTGAATAGCTACATAGATCATTCAATTGTCATAAGTTACTTCAGTTCATTATACTTTTGATTGCGATACTTAGTAATTGTAACTTTGCATTAAAAACAGAAAAACAGAAAAACGATACTTAGTAATTCTAACTTTGCATTAAAAACAGAGAAACAGAAAAAGAGAAGACGGCGAATTGGTTGTCTCATTTTTTGTATTTTTAAAAATAATATCATTGTTTTCTCTTATTGTAGCAGTATTAAATGACACATATAATTTTTGATGAGTTGGCAGTCATGTTTTGCATACAATCATCTACAAAGATCTCGGATACTGATGATCACCAACCACCGCGTCTCTTCAATGCTCTCTTCAATAGCAATAGCTAGCTAGCAATAGCTACAAGAATTGTAGCTGTAGAACACCTAAAGCAAAGGCCTGTGTATTATTTGGGATTCGCTCAGCCCAGATATTCTGCCATTTGTTTTGGAATACTATAGATTTTGTTCATTCCAACATATTGTTTGGTGCATTTTCCATTCACAAAACAGAAGGGCAGAGTCTGAACATGTTGTCCCGCAGGATGTAAATTGATGTAGAAGAAGAAAAAGAACAATAGAAGGACTCTGAAACGACAAATGAATGTGGCGTTTTGGTTTTCGAATCGGCATTATGAATCATTATCAATTTCTCGTATCCTTCAAGTCTTCAGACATAAAGTTGCATAACTCCTGCTTTCAACAAGCACCACTAATACCTGGAAAAAAAGTATTAATTCTGTTAATTATTGAGAAATGGAACCATACTTCTGACTCGCCTTCCCTGTTGGTCCCATAGATGTACGATGGGATTCAAATCAGGACCTCGTGCTGGCAATTTAAACCTTGAAATTTCTACCTCATTTGAGTACACTGTCACTATTCGAGCAGTATGTGAGTGTCCATTGTCATGCGTAAAAATCCTCCATCAAATGGAACTCGCTCCTCAATAGAGACATCGTCGTATCCTTCTCCTGGACGTCTATAAACACGTCTACGACCATCAGCTCCTCGGATGCTGAATCTGGATTTATCTGAAAAAAGTAACTGAGGTCTTTCAGCCAGTTTATGTGATCTCGTGCAAATTGAAGAAACGCCATTCGATGCTCTCTGAGAAGTTCTGGACCTATCGCAGGTCTGTATGGTCGTAAATTCGACTCTGAGAGAGGTCTTATCACGGTCCTTCCACTTACGTCTACCTGATGTACCTCCATACATATATCTTCAACAACAGTAAGATGGTGATTTAGAAGACTTGTGGAAACCATGATTATGTCATCCAGATCTAGGTCTTCTGGTCAGCTTGCCTGCCTCCTGATCTCTGGCTCAACCAATTTTCAATCAGTGCCACTATTCTCGCACAATTGGTGAACTTATTTTATGAAATTCTTCTTTTCAGAGAGCTGAGAAAAACTTTTCAATGGCCAATGTTGAACGCAACTGACAAACGATGAATTTTTCGAAGATAGTTTCCTTTATCAATTTTTTCAGTCCATATGAACACATTTTGCGCATATTCAGTTGATTTTCTTATGAAAGATAGATAAAGAACAAAATATTATAGAATCGAATTGAACCTGGGAGTCTATTGAAAAAAGGAGTGTGAAACCTGCTCGCCAGTATATATCAATGGATCTAACTATATCATTTTTACTTCATAAAAAAATAACATATACCTGCAGTTTCTACTAAAAATTCTCAAGATCTCAAACTGGTAGAATATACCATTTGATTTCTTCAACTACAGGTTCTTGAATCCATTCAATGATAACGATAATCTTCTAATTAAGATAACACTACACGAACGTAACATCTCTGGCGAAATTACAGTAGGTTTCTTATGTTAATATGACCATCTGCCTTTGTAGAGACCAATTTGCGGAGAACAAGGGTGCAATTAACAAACATTATCAAGGTACATTCGGAAAATGTCTTCTTCATATCCCTTCCTTCAAAGTTATCAGATCCGGTATAGAAATGTACACACTTCAGATGCAAATTGATATTATCCCATCCGCATATGTGCCTTATTATGCAGATTCCTGTAGAAATAATGTTGACTTCTCATTTAAATATTCCTTTGTTGTATTAAACCCTTTAATATTGGGGACGTTTGTGATGCAAATGTTACATTATTTAACACATTTAAGTAATGTAAATATGGGTAAGTAAGAGGTTGCCCTACAAGGTAGGTGCATATCGTGAAGTCAGCTTGAAATAAATTTGACACCACATATTGTAAGTTCAACAGGTTTTAATGTATTTTTTGTTTCAAATTAAAATGAGAATTTAGTGTTTTCTTTATTTTCAAAGCCACCATAGATTTAAAAAATGAGTCAGAAGCTTTTGAGTGCAACCTTCATTCATGTGCCAATTGCACCCTTGGATAAACCTATATACTTTTCTATGATCTCTGAGGATGCAATTGGCTCATGAATAAACGCACTCAAATGCTCCTAACTTTATGGCCGTGTTTTCCTCATCTTTTTTCTGTTTTTTATTGTTCTCATTTTTTTCTGAATATTCTGCTTGATTTTTCTATACGAGCACGTTCACATGATAAGCGCTCAACGGGCGTTGAATGAGCGCTGGATAATTGGATACCGTTCACATGGTACGCGCTTGCCAAGCGCTGAACGCGCGTTGCCGCAACGGCCCGTATTCAGTTTGAATTCTACATTTTGGTTTGAATCTTGATTCAGTATCAGATTTAGGTGAAAATTGAACTTTTTTTGAGTTTTGATAGGTAATTATTGATCGAATGGTTTCTATTATTCATCAATTAAAACTGAGAACTGGCTTTTTACTGAGCCATATTTGACAAACAATTGAAAACATGTATTTCAGTAAAAAAACACTCATTTTATGAAAATAGAACTGAAGTAACTTTTTCTAGGTAACTAGAAACATAGCATGTCTTTCAAGACAGAGAAATTCCAGCATCCGTTGGCAACTTCGTCGACTTTCTCTGTATCGTAGTGTTCAACTAACTAAAATTAATACCTAAAAGGTGGTTGAAAAAACCCCTTGATCCCTAGGGAAGTCAATGATATTTGTACAGATAATTCACATCGCTAAAAGTAATCTACATTCCAAATATGGTTATGCTCCGACGCGAACTTCCGGAGATGCGAATTTTCGAAGTTTAAGGGTTGAAAAAACTACCTCTGGATTCCAAGGGAATTCAATAATTTTTCCACAGTTTATAACATCGCTAATAGTAATCTTCATGCAATATATGGTTATGCTCCGACGCGTACTTCCGGAGATATGAATTTTTCAAATTAGACAGATGATAATTTGAATGAAACGTTGCTAACATATCCCGATGTCTATAGAAAATCCATATTTCCTCCAACGGATACAGCAGGTAGAATACAGTTGTTTAAAGTTCTTCAAAAGACTGCTTAATTAAATCAAAGAAATAAATAATTATAAACCATTTAAGAAAAATATATTCAATTTATTGTTGAATAATTATAATTAGAACCATATAGTATGGAAGGTTTCTGCTGTTAAGTGGTAGGTGAATGTTGTTTTGATACTATTTTTCTTCATTTGTATTTGTTCTACGTGTATCTCATGATTTCTAAATGAAGAGCTATTATCATTTTTATGTGGTCACATAATAAACTTTTTCTTCATTAGCATCTCCTTCACAGGATATGATGACGAGTTCTTCACAAGCCCGTCTCCTTGAGTTTTTATCTGAATATACACTACATGTCATGTCGCATATTGCAGAACAATTTTCAATTTCATATATGCATAATTCCATTTTGAAATATTTCTGACCGAATGGATCAGAAAATACGCAAATACGTCTGTGGCATCTATCAACTCGTGCCAGCGCGCTCATCTGAACGGTTACATTAGAAACCTATGATCTCAAAGCGCGAGCCAACGCGCGCTTACTACGGTCAAGCGCTAGAACAGCGCTCTACGCGCGCTCCATGAAAACGCTCGTTGGCATGTGTACGCTTCGAAAAAAATTCATGTACTTGTAAACGCGCGTTGTCAAAACGCGCGTTGAGCGCTTGTCATGTGAACGGGCTCATAATGTGACTTTGCATTCCTAAAAGCCTAAAATGCTTCACTATCAAAAATGAAACTCATTCCATAATCATTTTCTCTATTCCTTACGTCCATAGTTACCTTAATCAATGAAATACTTATAATAAAACTTTATTGCCTCTAGTGATATTGAAAACTTCTTCGGCTGAAAATTACATTAATACAAATTTTCCAGAGTGTTCATCCCGAATTCTCAGACATCAACTCACGCCCGCAAAAGAAGAAAGAACCACTCGCAAGTTGAAGCCAATATTTTTTAATGAAAATTTTCATGTCTAATATTTCCGACATAACCGAGTAATGACGATCTAGACGGGATATTCCCAGAAAGAAAATAACCTCAAATGAAATCTCGTGCAGATATTTTCATCCTTTACTGCCGTCGTCATGTCATATCCAGTATAATACCTTTTCTAATACTCAGTCTAATATATGAATGGAGTCCCTAAGTTTTTATATGAAAGACATTAATATCATCCTTGGAATGCATCTACGAAGAGAGTGCTCTTTCCGAGAGATGACAGGAACAATAAAAGATGTCACATGATGTCTATGACTAATATCAAATGGATTTCCGCCTTTGTATTTTCTCCGGAAGATCCCTTTGGCCTTTCTGCCTCTATCCAGTTGAAGTTTCCGACAGCTCTCTGACTCAGAAAATGACGGAACCGATTTCAAATAAAGAGAATTGTTTTCAAAGTATACAGGGTGACCCAGAGTTAAATCCTCGAACATTCGCATTCTGTTTTTCAAATAAAATAAGATGTTTTTTCCTTTTTTAGCATGTATACCAACTTGCTTTTTTTTAGCGATAATTGAAAAATCATAATTTTATGGATTACCCATAATCCTTTTAGCTGATTTTATTTGGTATAACTCGGCATATTCATTTGCGGCAATAAGAGCTCTATGCCTCTTTTAAATGTGAGCAGAATAAAATTATTATTTTCTGTAGCGCTTCTTAGTTAGTCAAATCGATAATTTTGTTTTCCTGATGTTGGTTAGAAAACTGTAAGTTCGATCGATTGAATTCTTCATTCGAATGTAGGCTGACAATTTTAAACCTTGTGCTTAATTTATTATTTGATAAAAAATTCCAGAAGAATATCTAAAAAAAAAAACAATATTTCCGAGACCACAGAATCGACTGAGTTAAGAAATTGAATGATGCTTTCAAGATTCAATCACCATGTTTAGAATATTGGAAGAGAAATACAAAATATTTCCGATCAGATTTGAGAAATGACATTGTTGAAATTGCCTATACTTGGTGAGTCTTTGACTTGTAGGTACATATATAGGGTGTTTTTTTTTCGAGGTATATAACTTTAAGTTGGCATTACTGTTCAAGATGGCGACCGATTCAACAGCTGTCAATTGATTTATTCTCAGCTTGGTTTGGCAATTCATCATGAATAGACTCATGCCTGAACAACGCTTGCAAATAGTGCAATTTCATTTCGAAAATAATGGTTCTGTGCGGAATACGTATCACGCACTACGTCCATTTTATTTTGTTTAGCGATGAAGCGCACTTCTGGTTGAATGGCTACGTCAACAAACAAAACTGCCGCATTTGGAGTGAAGCTAATCCTCAAGTGTATGCCGAAACACCGTTACAGAAAAACTGACTGTTTGGTGCGCTTTATGGGCTGGTGGAATCATTGGTCCGTACTTCTTCAAAAACGATGATGGCCAGAACGTTACAGTCAATGGTTATCGGTATAGAGCCATGATTACTAACTTTTTCATTCCTGAATTGAACAACTATGATGTCCAGGAGCTGTGATTCCAACAAGACGGCGCAACATGTCACACAGCTCGTGCCACAATCGATTTATTGAAAGACACGTTTGGTGACCGCCTAATTTCACGTTTCGGACCTGTGAATTGGCCTCCAAGATCTTGTGATTTAACACCGCTAGACTACTTTCTGTGGGGCTATGTAAAGTCATTGGTCTATGCGGATAAGCCACAAACCCTTGACCATTTGGAAGACAACATTCGCCGTGTTATTGCCGATATACGACCACAAATGTTGGAAAAAGTCATCGAAAATTTGACGTCCAGATTGGACTACATCCGAGCCAGCCGTGGCGGTCATATGCCAGAAATCATATTTAAAATGTAATGCCACAAGATTATCTCGCGGATAAATAAAATTCATGTCAATCGAATAATCCATCGTTGTTTTATTGCAATTTAAAGTTCTATAGCTCTAGAAAAAACCCCCTTCATTTCAATCGATAATTCCTGATATCAAAAGAAATTTTTTTTTCCTTCGTGTTAATAGCATCATCAAGACCAAAGAAAATTCAAGAAGAATTTCGAACAAAAATAGAAAAAGCACAGCCTCGTTCAATCATGAGCCAATTGCTTCATGTAATTTTTAAAATTTTATAAATCTTTCTCCTTCATAAGAGAGATGCTGGTTTATTTCATTATTGCCTGAGTTCATTAGTTCTTGAACATTTTCATCTGACGTATTTGCAGTGTCGTCATATTCTTCGTTGTCTTTGTTTTAATAGAAGTCAGTTGTTTTATAAGAAGTACAAATTACTCACGGGAAAGTTCACAACTTTATGTACAAAATGATGATCCTACGCAATCATAATTCGGGACACAAATCCCCTATTTCTCCTTCTAATTGTTCCTTTCCGAAAATAATTAGAGAATGAAAAACAATTATCGGAAGTGAGGGTAAAGTTTTCCTTCATCCACAAACTTAGTTGGGGGTAATTTAAAGGTGGCGTGTGAGATCCGGCAATTGTCGAGTGCCGGCGACACTCTTGTATCCCCTTTAATTGCAGGTTGTGTTCTTGACACGTACTTAGGTGGAATTCTGTCCTAATGACTCCCGCTATCTAGATGATGATATCAGATTTTCATGGTTCCGCGTGATTTGAAAAAATGATCCTTGCCATTAGTGGTTGAACAATTTGGATGGTGAAGTCCATTACCTTGATATTAAATAATAATAAATGTAATTAAAATAATTACTTTGTTTTTCATCACTTATTTCTTGTTAGTAGTCAGCACAATAATACTCAATTGCAATTTTTTTCTTCAGGGTTTGAGTGGTAGAACAGTGTGTTCACACCAAGGTTTACACCCACCTGAACTCTGTCCTTTGATTAAATTAAATTATATTATATTTTCATATTATATGTAAATCGAGTATTTTTTATTGTCAAAAAAGACCTTTTATTATTAAAATTATCATTGTTTTGTAATTCCGTGTTTTTTCTTCATACTGAACTGTCTTGCTCATTGCTGACACTTAATCACTTAATCACTTAAATCACTTACCCTATAAGTTTTGATCTTGAATTCATAAAATTAATATATCCAATTAAATAGTAAAGCTATAAAACGAGAATTAAAATATACACTGTGTTCGTAAAGTACTGAACAAATTCATTTTTAGCTAAACAGACCATTTTAAGAAATAATCCTGAAACACGTCGATTTTTTATTTCAATTCACCGTATTTTAAAATAACAATCTAATATACAAAGTGAATTTCTTTCGAGTAATAACGTCACCGTCAGTTTTTTTGAATGGAACACCCCCATTTCATCTCAATTTTCCGATTACTCTAGTTGAGCTGATTCCAAAAATGTATCACATGTTGATTCCAATTAGTACAGGGTGGACAAAAATACAATAGTTTTGTGTGTGCTCATTTTTGTCTGTTAGACCACAAGTACCAAACATGTTTGGAAACAGCTAATTTTTATTACTCTAAAAATGTAACAAACTACAGGGTGTTACATTAAAACCAATTGCCGCTAGACAATAAGTTTTTTTGATAATATTGTTAATTTAAGCACACATAAAACTATTGTATTTTTGTCCACTCTGTACCAATTGGAACCACCAGGTGATACATTTTTGAAATCAGCTCAGCTAGAGTAATTGGAAAATTGAGACAGAATGGGGGTATCCATTTAAAGAAAATGACGGTTACGTCATTACTCGAAAGTAATTCACCCTGTATATTAGATTATTATTTTAAAATACGGTAAATTAAAGTAAAAAATCCACGTGTTTCAGGATTATTTCTTAAAATGGTCTGTTTAGCTAAAAATGAATTTGTTCCATACTTTACGGACACTGTGTATAGTTATTTCTCTATAATATTCGAGTCCTTATTCATTTCTCATTCGTCCAACAGAATAAAATTCAGTAAAAAAAAATCGCAAAATAAAAAAGATTTTTTTTATAATGTCCTTCATTATTTAACTTCAAATATTTTCTTTATGTCAATCATTCTCTAGAAATCATTTATTCATACTCACATTGAATTGTAAATCCTTCTACTCCAGTAATTTCAACAGAAGAATTCGTTGTAAAGAAAACTTACGTAATTTTTGATGAATGGCATCTCCCAAACATTATTCGAAAATTTTGTACTGAACTATTTATCTGACAAAATATTAAATTTTTTTTTTCGGCAACCGTCCGGGAAGTGATCACTTTCCGGACGCTTTTTCTCTGAGAAAATAGCATTTCCCGGCCTAGTCCGGAAAGTACGTACTTCCCGGACTAGGCCGGAAAAGAGTCATAGAATCCATAACAACCGAGATAACGGCTGACAGTTCATATGAAATTAGTTGTCAAAAATTTGCATGTTTTTTTATCGCAATCGCAATAAAATATGGAAAGCAGCAGCGATAGTGTTATTTTACATGGTTGCCGAAAAAATATTGTACGCAACACGCCCGAAAATGGTTTTTTTGAACTCACAGACTTCCAGGACTCGCTTACGCTCGTCCTGGAATTTTGTCTATTCGTCCAAAAAAACCCTATTTTCCGGACTTGTTACGTAAATTACTATTTTCTTACTGGTTGAAAATGAGCTCGCGAAAATTCATATTGTACTACCGTTAATATTCATATTATTCACCAATGAATTCCTCAATTGAACAACCTGATAAAATAGTCATAGAGAACAGAATATTCTACACGCAATAGGCTTCTATTTCCTCTAAATGTGACTTCCTTGCCACTAACCTGACTCGTTTCTTAAATATTCCTCGGAAATAAATAATATCTAACAATAATCACTCTTTGGATATACCTACTATCAAAAGTTTTCTAAATGAATTTGTTATATAAATAATAAACTTCAAACCGTTTTGCAAATAATAAACGGTAATATGCAATATTTTCAGTCGACTCCAGATGCTTGAAAAAGTAAGCATTTCCAGTTTTCTTACCAAGTAGTTAAAAAATAATACTTCCAAAACGAAATAATATTTATTCATTCAGTGAAAGCTATAACTTCATATTTGTAAAAAAAATTCATACATAGATATCACTGATCCATTTTGCCTGTGTATCACATATAAATAGGTTCATTTCCTTGAAAGTTTTCTCTCTCATGTACACTTCTCCATTCTCTACTGGCTCTCATGTTCCTTTTATAGCAGAAATAGCTTTCCCAAGCTGTTTTTCCAAAGCTCTAAAAATTTTGGCAGGGTGTAAGTTGTCCAACCAGTTGGTTTCTTTCTGTGCAACATAAGAAGGACCCCAGCACTCACTCACAACAATGGATAATATCAAAATCATCAATGTCAATTTAAAAAAAACTGATAACATCTTGTATAATTACTATATAAAATACTTGTGGTTCTCTTGTGAGCTCAACAATAAGTGATGTAAAAATTAAAGTATAATTTATCCCTCACATCCTGTGGGATAAGATAACCTTATTAAACAGATAAGTGTACAATTTTCCAGGAAATTTCACACCGTGGTTTACGTTTACTTATCAAATTAATAGCCCCCAAACATATAACAATTTGTATTGCTTCATTACTGTACTGTAACAACAAACAATGTTTATCTATTGTGTACAGGGTGTATTATAAGTAATTGGAAATATTTCAACTATGGTTTCTTGATCACAAAATATGAATACGTGTATATTCTTCTGAATATAACAATTATTTTAGTGTAAGTGGCACGAATAATTTATTAATTTTGAAATAAAACCTTCTCTCAGACACCATTCGTCTTGGTGATTTGGGTTAAATCTTGATATTTTGGGCTGTTTAGTTTATAAATAATAAATAATGTTTTATGATAAGATGAATTTGAAATTTCAATGAGAAATACTGTCATGAACTTTGGATCATATGCAAGGAAAATGTAAGATAGTATACATATATCAATTCACCTTATTTTCTTGAAATCGAGATAAATTTTTTCACCGTCATATTCTTTGGGTAAGTTCATTCAGTTAAAGAGCCATTACTTCATTAAAATCAATTACCTATTATTTCAAATTTTATTCATTACCTAGATAGCTTTGAACAATTTAATACAGGGCTACTATATTATTGTAAGAAGGGACCATTCTGAACAAAAAATTATTATTTAGTTTGAAACCATTAATGCAGAAAAAAACATTCATCATTTGTATTCATTTAGGTATGTTAGCAGATAATTCAGGGGGAATAGGAAGACCAATAGTAATTCTTGGATCTATTGGTATTGGTGTTGGTATTGTGGTACGCCCACAATTCTTTTGTTTTGGAGTGGAAGATTTTCTTCTCCTACATTTTCTCCTACGACAGTTATAAGGACTTGTCTTAGACAGAGCATGTAAAATCTTGCTCGACTCTAGTCGTACTACCTCTCTCTTTCCGTTTGAAACCTAAAACAATTAAATTCATTGCTCTGAATTCCTCAGAATTGTAAGCTTATCCGATGAGACTCGCGGTGAAAAACTTTTCATTATCACTGCATTCATTTATTTTATTTCAGAAAAGAGATTCGGAAAATGATACTCGAGATGTTAACTGACTGCGATGAATGTCTGTTCAAATTCCGATATTCATACCAAAATATTATTTGGCTTCAAACATATCGTATAAGCAATTGAAAAAAATTGAAGAAAAACACTGAAAAGTATTCAAATGCTCTTTCATACGAATGCCAGTTACGCCTGTGTATGTATATACCAAATTGAATATAGGTATACAGGATGTTCCAAGAAAAGGTGATCCCATTAGGTACACTGGAAAATAAGTTTGATTTGTTCAGTAAAAAATTTTCGAAACGGCATCCGTAGTAACGATACACCTTAAAGTACTGAGAAGAAAATTTTTTTTATCATGCATTGCTATTAGACATTCACACTCAAAATTCGACATGGTCGCATCTGTTGTCACTGAAATATGTGTTTTGTTCTTTCATTTTCTGCTTCAAACTATGGTTCTGATGAAGCAATCAACATGAAATTTTGCACGAGGTTTAATGTTAATGTAACTGATTTTCTTCGGTACGAAAAAAACATGACCACTTCCAGAGGATGCACTCCACAAACAAGCACTCATTTATTTTTGGAATTCAATAATGTCATAAACTAAAGAATAATGTTCATTATTTATGTTTTCTTTAGGCTCATTTCGTTCATTCTAAAAATTAGTACTCACCCTTTCATCTTCTTGTGCTGAAACTAATTCAAGATGAAGAATCGAAAAAATGATCGCAACGAAGAAAAAAATTGCGTACTTCATGGTGATAAGTAAGTTTGAAAATGAGAGAAATAACGGGGAATACTTTTATTCACCTCTAATGATGAAATGTGGTTTTCTTATCTGGATCACTGTTTCAACAATCATCTCAAAAATTGAGAAATATCCTCTTTTAATTGTTATCATTATCATTCAAATGAAAGAATTTAATTCTTTTCTATTTTCACCTATTTTGAATATAGAAAACAAAAGGAAACTGAGATCGTCTGGTAATCTTGAGGAGCAAACATAATGTTCGAATATATATTCTAAATATAATAAAGGTATTTTTGATATATGTACTCAATTTCGATCTTCCAATAATATTGAAATTTTAACCGTTAAAAATATACAGTAATAACGATCCGTAGAAATAGGTACATATTCAGTTTTGCTCGAACTTGGCAAATTGTTAAATCAGGAATTACGTGAACCTGCATACAGTGAAGGCAACAAAAAATGGTTTGGCACTGTGATTAACCTAAAAATATGATTTAAAATTTCATCAGAAATTCTATGATGATCCGAATACACATTATCAAAACCAGAAAAAAAGCAAGAAAGAAATATTTCAGAGTTACGGCAGATTCGATAGAATGAGATTTCACGGGTAAAAATAAAATAACAAATTCAAGCTAATGGCATGTTGATGGCGTCACCAGAACCATTAAAAATTCAAGCAGAATATCGAAAAATAATACTTAATATTTCTGTGATAACATATCGAACCAAATAGAATTTTTTTCAAGTGGGGTGAAATAAGAATTAGAAGAAAAGCCTGGTGCAAGGTTTTTTTTGATCGGCTTCTTCAAAAAATTCATATTATTACTATTAGAGTATGTCTATGGATAATACCGTACCTATAAATATTAGGTACGGTAGCAGAACCACCTTGATTAAAATTCATTTTGTAAATGTTAGACATTAGAATGTTCATGCCAAATTTCAGGATGGTAGTAACATCAGATATACTAACCGACAAAACTGATAATTGAGCTGTCTTGGAAACATTACAAGTATTCAGTGGATAATTATATTGCATTACTGGAATCTAATAATCCAAAACACCGAAATATTGAATACCTACAAATTAAAAATAACAAAATACTTTCCGTGAAATAAAACATAATTCAAATTCCAATTACCAACTTATTATACATCTTTCGAAATGGCAATCAGAAATACTCTTATGAACTTTCGAACACAAGGAAAATTGAAGATGGCACTCGTATACTTATATTATTTTACCTTATATTCTTGAATAATAATTATGCATCATTTCACATTTTTTCATTAGATTTATTTTACAGATTTGAACAATTTTGGGCTACTACATTTTCAAAAAAAGGAACCATTCTGAAAATAAAATTACTATTCAGTAGATAATTTCAGGTGGAACCCGTGGATCAATGGTTATTCTTGGATCTATTGGTATTGGTGTCGTTGAACTCTCTGGTTTTCGAGTAGTGGTTATCTTTCTTCTCCTCCATTTTCTTCTACGACAGAAATGAGGACTTCTCTTAGCAATAGCATGTGAAATCTTGCTAGGCTCTAGTCGTACTACCTCCCTCTTCTCGTTTGAAACCTGAAACAATTTAATTCATTGGTTCGGTGTTTTCACGTCTTTTTGATTACAATGTTAACATATTGAAGTTCAATTTACAGGATTAAACGAAATATCGTCAAAAAAGTAACAAACTCACTTCATAAATTCTTCAATTGAATTTGGTTCGAATCACACTAGAAGTGAAAATAAATTCTTTTTGAATCCTGAAATTCAGTTCTCTCCTGAGTGTTAACGGTAATTTCTTGAAGTATCTGATACTACAATATTTAGCACTTTTTTAATAATAATAACCCCCTTTTAGCAAAATATACTTTTTACAAACGATGAAACAACAGTTATACTTTAACAATAATTTAATCATAATGCTCCTTAATGCAAGATATCAATAATTTTCTAAAATGCCTATATTTATCACAATTTTTCATTTCATTTGGCAATTCATTATTCTGTAAGTGCAAGATGATGTTTTGCGTAAAATATCTCAGATGGTCTAGTATTATGGATTCTGGGTTGGGAACAGATACCTAAAGTGCTCTCTAATTTTAAGAATGGCTGGTAAGTACTGTTAAACTTCGATCATGCTTGAATTTTCCTCTACATGATTGAGTTGTTTTATTCCTGAGCGTAAGCCTTAATATTTCCTTCTGTAGTATCATTATATCACTGATTATCCTCGCTCGACAATTTGAAGTTAATCGGTATTTACGGCCGAACGGACGGCCAGAATCGCAAAATGATATACATACCTGCAATATGTTGAATCAATGAATCGTCTTCATTAACCTCTTAAGACATAGTATAATGTATGAGACATGTCAACATAAGAATAAGTCCAAATTATATGTAAAACACATAAAAAGATATAATTAAAATAATTTAGTCAATATTAGGATTTTCCTGAATGTCGGTCTACAGAACTTTTTAAGTTTTAGGCTGAAAAGCAAGTTAATGATTTTCTTCTGTGACCAGTGCTTCCGGAGGATGCACCCCAAAAACAAGCACTCAATTTTTTTTGGATTTCAATAATATCAAAAAAAAAAATAGTGTTCATCATTTTTGTTTTCTAAAAATTAGTACTCACCCTTTCGTCTTCTAATGCTGAAACTAATTCAAGATGAAGAATCGAAAAAATGATTGCAACGAAGAAAAAAATTGTGTACTTCATGGTGATAAGTTTGAAAATGATAGAAATAACGGAGAATACTTTTATTTACCTCCAATTATGAAATGTGGTTTTCTTATCTGCCACAATTCGGCAATTATCTCAAAAATTGAGAAATATCCTTTTTATAATTGTTATCATCATTATATTTGAATGAAGAAATTTAATTTTTTTCTCCTTCGTTTTGTGAAGATCCATAAAAGAATTCGAAAAATCGACCTAATCAAAATATAGGAGCCGAATATAATAAGCTCGCACTGAACCCGTTTAAAAATCTTGAGGAGCAAGATATATTTTAGATATCGACAGTTTACCCATTAAATAATATAGAAATAATTATATGTAGTGTAAATTTAGTTTACATCAAAACTAACAAATTGTTAGTTCACTAACTGCGTGAACCTACATTGAGGCTACAAAAAATGATAAAATTTGGTACTGCGAAAAAAAATTAATTCAAGTTATCTACGTGAAAAATTTTATGATAATCGCATTATACATTATCAAAACCAGAAAAAAAGAAGGATATATTTCAATATTTCAGAGTTACTGCAGATTCGATTGAGATTTCACGTGTAAATTTAAAATAAATAATTCTAGCTGATGGCAATTCGATGGCGTCACCAGAACCATAGTAAATTCAGGCAGAATATCGAAAGATAAATTTTAATATTTCCGTGACAACATATCGAACCGAATTTATTTTTTTAAGTAGTGGTGAAATAAGAATGTAAAGCCTAGGCAAGGTTTTTTTTTGTTGATAGGCTGTGTTGATTTATTTTGCGAATCTTGAATAGACATTGAAGTATTCATACTGAATTTCAGGATGATAGTAACATCAAATATACTTGGAAACATCTCAAGTATGAGTCAGAAGATAAAGTGGAAAAAAAATTAATACACAACGTTCAATAGGAAAAAGGCTAAGAAAAGAAAAATCAAAATGAATATTTGTTATTTACGAGCGCCTAAAAGCTTCTGATGCCAAGTCAGTGGTGCTTTTTGCATTTTCTTTGCTCATTTGCAAATAAGTTTAAGCAATCCAAATATAAAGAGTTAGTTCTGGTAGGTGCATATACATGGTGGTATCAAACCGACCAACAAACCGACGCAGAGTTGTTGGGGAATTTCGTACATTATTTGAACGATATGATAACGAGGTACGATAATCCCGCCACAACTACGATTTCAATAAGATAACTAAAACCGTTCTCACATTTCCAAGTGCATTCTGAACAGATTATAGCAGAAAATGTTGCGAAAAATCACTTGTATATCAATATCAATTATAGTTGTGCTCTTATTAATTCATACGTGTTGTGTTGAAGCAACGCCAGCTAAGAGGAGATACGTGAGTTGCGATTTACTTTTCATGAACAGACTGATATGATGGTCTCTTCCTGTAAAAATTATATTCAGCATGTTTTTTCAATGGAGCCTAGATGTGCGTCATACAAATTAGTAATGAGTTATTTACATTTTGGGCGAGAAATTTCTTTTCTCTAATTCTGTGGTTATTCCGTTCATTCTTCCACATCTTGTAGAACAAAATCGTGCGAGAATATATCAGAAACGCACAGTTTTCATGATTATATTTTATTATTATATGTTGGTACTCTGAACTTTTCGCCACGGCTTTATCTGTCAATTCATCAATTTGTCTTAAAGAAATCAGTTCTGCCAAACAACAACATTTTTCAATGCAAATATCACTAAATGATATTTATGGAAATATTTCATTAATTTCAATAAGAATGCAATGAATTGGAGAAAATAACGTATAATACTCGTACAGAAGGCTCATTCTACCACTCGTTCATTCAAAAACTCGCCACTTCGTGGCTCGTTTTTGAATTTTGAACTCATGGAAGAATATCTATACCTTCTGCACTTGTATTATAAAGAACTATTTTCGTGCTCACGTACGGTGAATATCTTTCCCTCTAGGTGGGCCCCAAGGGTGAGACACCCAAGCGAATTAGCTTTAACATTTACTGAAAAAAAAACATCAGGGTTAGATTTCCTATAAGATCTTGAAAAGATTGGCCCTTGTCAGAGATTTCAGAGCTTTTTCGACCTGGGAAAAACGGTTTTGTTGCTATATTCCATTGCCACTTTAGTAGTCGAGAAAATATTCTTTTTCCATGTGCATAACAGGCCAATTGAAATGTCTCCGGTCTACCATGGTAAAACACATTTTTTTGGCAAAATTCGATTTCATTATTCAACAACAGGGCGATATAGCGATTATAGCGATCTTCCAACTTTTCGATACCATTTTTGTAGTAAGATTTGTCTTTCGCTTCAAAATAGGCCTCAGTTTCGGCGATTACTTTTTCATTGTCACTAAATTTCTTTCCAGCAGGCTTTTTTTCTTGAGGTCTGAGAAAAGGAAAAAGTCGCTGGAGGCCAGATCTGGCGAATACGGTGGATGCAGAAGCAATTCGTTTTTTAACGATTTCATCCTTTAAACGATCCAATAACGCTATTTAAAAATCGCTGTTGATGGTCTGGCCCTTTTGGAAGTAATCAATGAATATTATACTCTGCCCATCTAAGAATACTGATTCCATAGCCTTGCCAGCTGACTGTTGTATTTTTCCTCGCTTCGAATTCGGTTCATCGTGTGCTGACTATCGTTAGGACTCCGGAGTGAAATGATGGAGCCATGTTTCATCTATTGTCACATATCGACGCGAAAATTCAGGTTTATTGCACTTAAACAGCTTCAAACACTGCTCAGAATCATTAACAAGTTGTTGCTTTTGATCGATTGTGAGCTCGCGCGGCACCCATTTTGCACACAGCTTTCTCATGTACAAATATTCGTGAATGATATGATGTACACGTTCAGATAATATCTTCACAATGTCTGCTATTTCGATTAACTTCACTTTACGGTCATTCAAAATTATTTTGTTAACTTTTTTGATTTTTTCGTCGGTGACAGCCTCTTTTGGGCGTCCATTGCGTTCGCTGTCTTCGAACCTCATTTCACCACCTTTAAACTTAGCATACCAATCAATTGGTTGATTTTCCTGGTGCTGACCCCGGAAACTCTTCATCAGGCCAAGATTTTGCTTCAACTGTATTTTTTCCCTTCTAAAAGCAATATTTTATCAGCACACAAAATTCGTTTTTTTCCATCTTTTTTCAAATAACAAAAGTAGCTATACTCACAATGCAGAACGCAATATTTCATGAACAAATTGTCGGACTGCTGTCAAATTTCGACACGTATCGTTTGAAGGTTGAAACTAACTAAAAATCATATGGATTTGATACTAGCACCGCCATCTGTGAATCAGACCTGAGACTTTTCAATTGGCTTAATATACGCAACAAGTTCGGCTGTGACTCCCACAGGAAGTCATAGAAGCATGGAAAAGGTATTTCTCTAATTCTGTGGTTATTCCGTTCATTCTTCGACATCTTGTAGAACAAAATCGTGCGAGAATATATCAGAAACGCACAGTTTTCATGGTTATATTTTATTATTCTATGTTGTTACTCCGAACTTTCCGCTACGGCTTTATCTGTCAATTCATCAAATTGCCTTAAAGAAATCAGTTCTGCCAACCAACATTTTTCAATGCAAAAATCACTAAATTATATTTATGGAAATATTTCATTAATTTCAATGAAAATGCAATGAATTAGAGAAAATAATGTATAATACTCGTACAGAAGGCTAATTCTACCACTCGTTCATTCAAAAACTCGTCACTTCGTGGCTCGTTTTTGAATTTTGAACTCGTGGAAGAATATCAATGCCTTCTGCACTTGTATTATAAATAACTATTATAGATGTGTAATGAACGAAGAATGATTGAAGAACGTAAGGGAATATAATATTTGCAACAACTGCCAACTGTCTGAAGAGTTGGCAGTTGTTGCAATTATATCATTTTGCAGATCTATATCTGCAGTATCAGAAATATGCATAGCTTTGATCAGCCAAACTTCGGAACGAAGACGGCACCTGAAGAAGAAGAATGAATGATATTTTTCATTAAATCTACCTGGGAACCACAAATTTTTAAAAAAAGAAGAAATGTATTCATTTTTAATCTTTATTGATTCAAATATTTATGGTACAATTTATGTAGTTGTGAATAACTAATCCGTTCATTTTCGCTAATTATAGTTGATGAAGTTGAATGTGCTATTTTATTAGTAAAAAAAATTTAGTTTATGGTTGTCCCCCACTGCACTGTTTTGTTATGAGTCTGGTTCAAGAATTTTGAAGACTCAAATTAAGGAAAACTGAAATAAATTCATGTTTTTCATTAACTTTTCTTTACAGGGCCCACCTCTATGGAGAATACTCAGGAAAAAAAATAGTGCTAATATGGAATGTTTGGATAGTGGTCTCAAAATGGCAATGGCATTCATGTTATCCTACCAAATATATAATATGAATTTCTATGAGTTATGAGAAAAATTATCACTGCAAGAGCTCCTTTCACAGCCTTAGAAGAATCATATCATTTATGTTCAGTCAATCTCCAGAGATTTGAATCGAAATTCGAACAAATCGAAAAGACAGGACCTTTTTTTCGGCTTCATTCTTCCATCAGCCCACAAAACTAATAAAGCAGGCTATTCCGTTCTAAAATATTGAACTTAGGAGATTAAATGGAATTCAAATTATGTCAATGAAAAATTTTCAATAATTTTGTTTTTTCTTTAATATATTTATTTTTCCTGGACGGCAGTCAATTCAATGAAAAATAAATATTTGAAAAAATCTTACAGTAGTTCAATTCATTTCATCGGACAAATATCGTTAGGTTATCATTCGTCGCTACTCCTACTCGTCGCTAATAATTCATTGTGATATCTTGATGATATATTTTCAAAAGTTAACAATGTTTATTAGTAACCGTATCAATTTTCCTGCTCCATCTAAACTCATTGAAAAAATGAATTACATATCTCTCACAAAATAATAATAATTTTATTTTGATCGCAAAATATTCATCTTCAGTTCCTTCAAAATGTGCCAGTGCAAGAGAATTTCACTTAACATCATCGTCGAAATCATTGAAAACCTCTTCACTTTCTCGATTACTGTAGAATCCTACGTCGGTGTACTATTTTGAGCAATGAAAGTGACCAAATAGACATGCACTATTTCGATAGATAAACAACTAGCATATTGGAATTTATTCAGAAGGACTTTTAAGACAATCAATTCTCTGCTCCCTAAGAAGTTCCTGGGAACTTGACAACCCATTGTATATTAGGAGTATTCAGGCATATTGCAAGTAATTTTGAATAAAACGAACTAAAACCGAGTAAAAATGCTGATTTCAGTAATCCCCCTACGAGCCACACTAATCTATGCAAATCATAATAAAGATAATTAAGAAGTGACAGATGTGCGTAGCTGCAGCCAATGAAAGTTATCAAATTGGCACCCGGATGGAACGTGGATTTTTTTATCCAATAGAAACAACCAAATCGGTACATTCTGATTGCCAGACCAGACCAGTGTTCAATACCAGTGTTTATTTGAAAGTGCTGTTAGGCACTAAATACCCTTTCCTCAAATGAATTTCTGGTAACTCTTGTATAATCGAAATATTCAGGCTTCCTTCAAGTGACTTTGGATATACCGTATCGATTTATCAACCTGATAATTAATTAATGACCCATATGTTTCACATAGTATTCATTTTCCGACACTTGACAAGAAAAACAATACTTCATTCAAAAATGCGTCAAAGTAGAATCATTTGAAATATTATTTCACTTCAATTAACTGATATTTCCAAGAAGGTATTTTCTGTACAGGGTGGGCAAATTTCGATGTTTTAGCACTACAACTTTTGAACCAGAGGAGATAGACAAAATCTGATACCCACTTCTCGATCTCTTTTTCTGAGAAACTAACAAGGGTAGTATTCATTTTTGGTCACCTTCTTTTGTTTTCGAGTTATAAGCGAAAATTGGAAAAATGGCGATATCGAAAAACATTTATATCTCCGCTAATACTGATGATAGAGCTCTGAAATTGAAACATTATACAGGCACTTTTTTATGTAGAATCCAGTAGCGTGCTCGTATTTTCAAAAAGGTTTTTAATTACGAAGCTATGACCCAAAGTTATGTTTTTTCAAATGGGAACACTAGATTTTTGTGCCATTTTCTGAAAGCTTAATTTTTCCTAATTTCAAAAATATATAACATCGTATGATTCGTATCAAAATAAATAACAGAAAATGGTCAAAAACCTTTTTTTACTTAAGAGTCTCAATATTTCTATGGTTTCAATCTGATTATTTCTATGTTTTTCACTTATTTCTACAAAATTCGAATCTATATTTATTTTATACAAATAGTTTCGAAAAGATGCACGAACTTGGAAAAAGTTTCCTAGGTAGCTTGTACACAGTTTCGAATATTCATCTATTGAAATATCGAGAAGAGGTGTCGACTGTGCATTGTGCAATTGTTGTCATTATTAGGTTAAATGTTATTTCTTGTTTGTCCCTTCGTAATTAAAATGTTGAGTTCAATCATATATGCATTGTTTCATATGCTGTTTAAAATGGATTGGTATTTGTGCGTATTGATTCTGGAGACCTATGTAAATAATCTCCTGATACATGCATCTCAATACAACTCTTTCGATTGAAAAATTCGATCTTGTGGTTTCTCCGTTATGTCCAAATCAATTTTTAGATAAAAAATTTATAAAACATATCTAGATTCGAATTTTGTAGAAATGAGTGAAAAGCATACAAATAATCAGATTGACGGAAGGACACTGCTCTTGTTATAGAAAGCTCAATTTTTATGTGTTCATCAACAGTTGAAATCATAGAAATATTGAGACTCTTAGGTGAAAAGAGGTTTTTGGCCATTTTCTATTATTTATATTGATCCGAATCATACGATAACATATATTCTTGAAATCAGGAAAAATCAAGCTTTCAGAAAATGACACAAAAATTTAGTGTTCCCATTTGAAAAAACATAACTTTGGGTCATAGCTTCGTAATTAGAAACCCTTTTGGAAATACGAGCACGCCACTGGATTCTACGTAAAAAAGTGCCTGTATAATGTTTCAATTTCAGAGCTCTATCATCAGTATTAGCGGAGATATAAATGTTTTTCGAAATCGCCATTTTTCCAATTTTCGCTTATAACTCGAAAACAGAAGAAGATGGCCAAAAATGAATACTACACTGGTTAGTTTCTCAGAAAAAGAGATCGAGAAGTGGGTATCAGATTTTGTCTATCTCCTCTGGTTCAAAAGTTGTAATGCTAAAACATCGAAATTTGCCCACCCTGTACAATTTTCAGGGAATCTCTAGTGCATCCCTGTGTAGCAATTCACATAAAGCGAGAACGTTCAAGACAACAGCGCCTTATGATAGGACGATAATCCGGCCGTTTTCGGAAATATCGACTCTATAAAAAATTTAACTACAAAGTTATTCCGTACTTGGGCGTTAAAATTTATACGATTTTGAAATAAACACTTTTATGTGCCCTGTATTTACGCATCTTTGATTTTATAGACAGCTCAAAAACGCGGCATGATCTAAAATATGCACGGGGAGAAGGGATGTAATCGTTGATGCGTGAAGCATGGGGAAAATTTAAGGCAGTTGTGATATAAATTCCAGAAGCGGGACACAATGTGTTTGGGAATAACCCACTGGAATCGAATATATTCGCCATGGAGTCCGGGGAGGCATCTCCGGAGGAATTATTGCTGGTGTTGATTCCGCCAGTTATGAGGCAGAGGGAAGGGAACTAAATTCATGAAAGATGCCGAAAGTCTCAAAATGTTTCAGAACATGCTGTTTTGCTTGTATTTTTTCACGGATGGTTCGCTAGTCAAAATTGGTGATGGAGTACGTAAGGGTTATACATACATTCAGCTCCCCCTTCGTTGGTCCCCGAAAAATCTGTTGTGCTCGTCTTATGATGTATTGCATATGGTATCACAAATTTGATGCTCATTGAAACCATCTCGATAACTATATGAGAAAAAAATCTTCAACAACCGCTCATTTCTTTTTCCGATATGAAAAGATATCAGAAAGCAGATATCTTAATTCGTTCTCGAGTTACAGAGTGTTTCCAATATATGACTGTTACGAATATTTCGCTTCATTTAGGTTTCTGTTCGAGATATTCAAAAAATTCTAGAACGTTTTTTTCAGTAATTTCAATAGTATTTATAACACTCATAGCAGAGCATAGAGATTAATTATCGTTTTAGAGTTTATAGACGAGCGTTGGTGTTTCTTAAATAGGAGACCCTATATTTTTCAACGCTGTTTTTCTACCACAGACTTGTAAAGGGTGTTTTTTTAGAGGTATAGAACTTTAAATTGAATTAAAACAACGATGGATTATTCAACTGCCATGAATTTTATTTATCCACAAGATAATCTTGTGGCATTACATTTATATGATTTCTGGCATATGACCGCCACTGCTGGCTCGGATGTAGTCCAATCTGGACGTCCAATTTTCGATGACTTTTTCCTACATTTGTGGCCGTATATCGGCAATAACACGGCGAATGTTGTCTTCCAAATAGTCAAGGGTTTGTGGCTTATCCGCCTAGACCAATGACTTTACATAGCCCCACAGAAACTAGTCTAGCTGTGTATAATTAAATTTTTTGTTTTGAAATTTGGGTGTTTCAACATTGGTCATTATATCCGTTCCTGAGTGTTCTACGATGTTGAAATGAAAATACTCTTTTCGTAGAAAACCAGCGGCGTATTTTGACTTTTTCCAAGAGTCTTGCTGAGCTATTATATAAGGTTGTATGAGAGTAGAAGGTCAGCAAGTGATGCACATTTTCATATTTAGAGGGAATACCACCACCGCTCAGTAGTTCAAAACGAAAAAAAAGTTTTTTATCTTACAACCACCGATTTTTATGGTGTTTCCAAATAATTTCTTCAAACAATACAACCTAATCTAATGTAGAATGACAATAGTTATAATTTCTGAATGAAAAAAAGTTGATAAATTGTTTTTCGCAAAATAATTGATTTTCGGCTCAAAATTCTAAAATAACATACATTTTGACGCAATAATTTAACACTCTGATCACCAAAATCGAGCAATCAAAAAGAAGAATATGGCTTTTTGATGAATAAATAAGACGTCACTCCGACACATACCATGAGAACATAGAACATACCTAGATATTCATTGAAACATCTATAAATAACATAAATGGATAGAAAAACATCACAATTGACATATAGATTAACCAAATTATAATTATCGTAAAAAGTTGCTTTGTTCTGTTTGTGTATGATAGAGGTAAACCTGTTCATGATTGATTTATACAGCACACACAGGTGTAACACACCTAGGTGCTCAAAGGGAAAATTTTTCGTTATTATTAATTGTAACGTATGTAAACATTTATAGTGAATATACAGTGCATCCCATTTTGGGTGAGACAGCCAGGTTTCTCGCTTGTTATTTAAGATAGAGCCTTGCGGTTTTCACGTTCCTGTCCTACTTTTTCGTGAAACTCAAATTGGTCTAATCAAATTTTGCATAACTGTTTCCGTTCAAGAGATACAGGGCGATTTTGGAAATTGATACTTTTCGGACCCCTCCTTTATCTCCGAAGTTATTAGGAATAATGCTGAGGTAAAAACTACGTTTGAATCAGAATTCTGCGTAGAATCCAGTGGCGTACTCGATTTTTTTTTTCGGGGTATGGTTTTGAAGATTCAACACAAACCTATATTTTTTTTAATGGAACACCCTATATTTCATTACTTCGTTGAATTCGTTATTTTTTTCCCTTCAAAATGATGTCTGATACTATGTAGGTAGGATGTTCAGAAATGTTAAAAAACACTAAAACATCAAATAATGATGATTTTTTTGTTAATGGGCAATGGATTTCCCATTGTAATCATTCATTAGTACTTTTCTGCAGTTTTCACATAGTCAAAAATTGAATGTTTCAGTTCCTATCTCCTTTTATTCCTTTTATTCGCGATGGAAAATCTCGGAACATAATTCATAAGAGGATACCATAAAAAACTGTATATTCGGCTAGCTTTTCAAACCGAAATATTTTAATTCATCACGCTGGTCGGTTCAAAAATCCCGCGAATGAGATCGAAATGTTTTATTCAACGAGAATTAACCCCTGGAACAAATTCAAATAGGGGCTTACGGAACATATGATACGTATTCATCATGTTTCCACATCCTCGGCTCCGTAGGAGAAGACAATATAACCCAAAAGCTCTCACTGAGATATTTTTCATTTGAGTGATTTTTTCCAGCATACATTATCTTTTATTGAAGGGGTCCAGGGGTTGTTTCAACGTTTTGTTTTCGTTGTAAATTCGAACATATATCGTTATCGGCTCTCGCCATATTTTGGGCAATAAAAGTTTGGGTGATATTGTGACCTTTTGTATACATCTTTACGGTATCTCAAGGGGTGGTTTTATATCATAATAAATTTTTTTTTCACTCTGCAACATTCCGTTTAGATGCGGACAGTGGGGTTGGAAAAAAGTGAATTCTGAACGTCAATCAAATATTTTCGGAACAATACATATTTCATATAAATCGACAAAATTTGAAAAATCATGGGTATCGAACCTATGAATTGAAAACTGCCCACAAATTTCTCACAAAAGATTGTGTATAAGGGGAATGGAGTTTTGTGAGAGAAAAAAATATTTTGTTCATTTTCTTTCCGAGACCACAATTCATTAATAGCCAAACCAAATTATCAAGAAAACAATATCCTAAGAAATTTAAGGTATGGACTATTTTTATGTGGAATAATCTTGTAGGACCTTTTGTAATCGATGGCAGCTTAAATGGGAAAAAGATACCTACAAAATGTCATTATACAAGATATACGGCAATGCGCTTCCTAAGAAATTTGGTTTCAGCAAGATAATGTAAGTCTAGTCCTTGAACTCAACTTTTCCTGCACTTTTCCTCAGCTTGGTAAAAACGACCAAAAATGAAAGTACACCTTCTCACAAAAGTTTTTAATATTTGGTATCTGATTCTCATTTTTCAAAATTAAAAAAAATGGTTCAGATTCTAAATTGAAATCAGTTCATGAATTTTCTAGACGACAAAAAAAATGAAATATACCAGCACAAGTTATTTTAATGTATTTGAGATTAGTTGAATTTTTCAAGTTTCATATTTTGGTTTCTCAAGTATTTAAATTTATGAATCTTATTTTCGAAATAAATCATTATTGCTATATAGAAATTCATGTTTGTATCAACCTTGTTCACTTCTTCAACTTGACTTCTGAATGTCTTCCAGGAGTCTTTTTAGCTGGTTTAATATTTAAAATGAGAAAATTCGCTAACTATAATGAATGACGTTTCCGGTCAAATTTTCATTCAGAAAGTCCACTTGACAAGTCCCTGTTCGACATACATGATAAATATGAGAAATATTTGATACAGGAAAAAAATAAAGGAACAATATCAACAATCTAACAGATCTTTCATCCAGTTTCCAAGAAAATCATAATTGGTACGCAGCGAATGGATGTATATTTTCTCATTGGTTTATTATTTCTAATGATGAATCGCTGAAATCAGTAAAAAATTAGTCCCTCTGCTGTAAAAAATATTCTCGTCAACCATAAAGCTTTCGAGCCTCTAGCAAGAATCTTCAAGAAATTCAAGTTGAATATCGAAAAAAATTAGGAAAGTACTTACATGTAGTACATGATGACTCCTGAAATTTTGCTCATTTCCTTTCCTCTTCACTTCCGCTATTCAAATGAAGAACCATTTCTTTAACATTCGGAAATTTATAAGGATATAGCTGTGAGTCACTGTTTCAGATGTTCCGAAATGATCCTGCGAATGATGAAATAAATTGTATGGAACTTTTGAGGGAATATCAAGAGAGGGTTTCTGAGATTTCTCGAAAGCAACTTGAATGTCTCTTTCTCAACTTTTATTCCATTGTTTTTTTTTTGGCATTATCAAACCTCTCATCATACTCACCGATTCTTCGCGAACTACAAGAGCTAATGAATAATAATTTGCACCAATTCAATATAGTGAAGTTCGCTGAAATTATGTTAGAATAGAAAATCCAAGATTTATGAGGAGGTAACTGCTAAAGAGACAAGACTCTCGTTGTTATGACCAACTGCAAGCAAACAAGCAGCATTGGAATGACGCCTTCAAACTTTTGAAATTTCTTTAAATAGATTCAAAAGTAAAATTGGAAATCCTTAGCATGTTTATATCCAGAGATAATAAGCACGTATAGATAGAAAAGTTAATTGTTAATAGTATAGGTAATCATTAATTTTGAATCATTTTAATTGTTATCAACACTAAAGTTTCCAGAATTATTACAACCTTGAAAATTGGTGTGTCGGAAATTTTCAAAGCTGAATTGTGGGCCATATAAAAAGTAATTTCTGTTTCCAAGCTTTTGATCTTATCTATAAAATAATTTGTCAAAATAGAGTCCGTTGGTACGTTTTAACGAACAATGCAGTGCATTGCATTCGTTGGTTACATTGTTTTTCAAATTGCAATGCAGTATTAAATTGCTTTTTAAAATTTGAAAATACGATGCATAACTTCCTTAGAACTCAAAATCATGGATTTTAATCTGCATCAATTGATCATCACGAAATTGAGCCATTAGAAATATTTCAACTTCACATATTCATTCGAATGATTTTAACCGAACAATATTGACGTTGGTAGCTTCAAAATTCTATACCTAAATCAATTTCAATCATGTAAAAATTATGATAATGATTTTTGAACGAACTGAAGTGAGTGAAATATAATATGAAAAATACTCACAGTCCGAAGTTCTCTAGTATTCTCTAATAATTTTCATATGATATAATGATTATTGTAATGGTCAAAAAAATGTTGAGTTGACCCTCAAGGTCTTGATATAGATAACTGCATTTTCACGATTCCCTTTGGGGAGACAAAAATGCAACATTTTCTGGTTCTATATTTATACAGTTAGGCCTATTAGATAGTTTTATGTATATTATAGTTGTTGTAATTAACTATACAGTGGCCTACATAACAGTTCAGGCGAATATTACGAGTTTTTTCGAAAAAAGTCACAATGAATCAATTAATTTGTGAAATTATTCGTCATTCGATCATTCACTTAAACAAGGTGAAAACGCTTTCAGCAATCTCAAAGGCAATAGGATATAATTAACGAATTTGTGTTTGGTCTTTATTTCGTTGAAAAAATTATTGAAGAGTGGTTGAATTTCAAAATGAATTTTAATTGCTAAGATCTCCAGATTCTCTACCTGTCACCTTTTAACTGAAATAAGTTGAGTCTTTGTTCAACGTTTCCTCTTACATTCTGAAACATTTCAATGTCTCAATATTTCGTATTCGCTCAAGTACTTCACTCAATATTTTCTAAGTACTTATCGCACTAAAACAGAGGCCAATCAGAAAATAGCATTTGGCGAAGCGTTCTCAATACATTTCTCTGAGAACCCCTTTCTCAGTGATTACTGATGGAATCATCAATATGGCAATTCAGTGGTCCTGCCAAATATAGATCTGATCTCCATAGCGAAGCGTGGTGAATTTGGCATAGAACGGTTGGCTTTATACCCCAAATGGTGCCGTTCTTCCGAGAATTGTTCAGGGTATTCGAGGCCATCTCTCGGTCAAGCAAAGAACCACCACTAGCATAGAATTTGATGAAATTACAAAACCTTCAATATTATGTGGCACTTAAACCCTATATTCATTTAAAATTCTTGAGG
This sequence comes from Harmonia axyridis, assembly GCF_914767665.1. NCBI lineage: Eukaryota > Metazoa > Arthropoda > Insecta > Coleoptera > Coccinellidae > Harmonia > Harmonia axyridis. Next base: position 18,367,248 of record NC_059503.1, read on the forward strand.
GGGTTCGTACAACCTCAAATTTTCCCAAATAAGAAAATTGGCCTGTCTCGGTATTTTGCTAGACAATTCGTATTTTTGAAAATTTCCAGCTGGACTATTTCATGTGGACCACCCTATATTAAATGACACATTCAATATTTTACTTCCTTAAATTTCTACTTGAATCGGAACTTTGATTGTTTTCCCCCTCATTTTTAATGAAGTCAGACAACGGAATTTGATGGACCTTTTTGAACGATAGGTATTGACGAACAGAACATTCACCTGTACCCACCAGACCGCAAACGGTGGGACAAAGGGGAATACCTGAAATATTCGGGTAGACGTCAAACAAAATTAATCCGAATGCAATATTGAAATGTAGAAGAAGCAGCGTGCCATGAATAATCAAGAGGAGGGGTTCTGAAGGTAGTAAGCAACAATCAGTGCTGCCCTCTCCCGATACACCGAAGACAATGACGTTCGGATTATCAGCCCACGGGAAATCCTCTTGGCGACAGATCGCTGAATGCGAGGAATTCGAGAAAGGATCTCTACATATCCATTGTTTCGCCATTAATTTCGACTCAGAACTATAGTAATTATTATTCCTCATACGAGCGGTTAGCGAAAGGGTTTCGCAAATTAAATCTGAAATCAGATACGGTGCTGATATATAGCTATCGTCCTTTGCATTCGCAAAGCATGTCAGACCTCCTAGTTTCTACACGCTCTCAGAAATAAATTAATTTCTAGTTAAGCTATAAGGCAAGAACCAACATAATTGAGTCATTCAACCAACTTCTCATGTGTTGGGAAATATACAGGGCGTCTTGTGACCAGTGGGACAGGCATAGGGGTTCACGCCTTGGCTTCATTTTCAAGCTACTTGGCTGCACCTTGACTTGATTTCAAGTCAAGCTCAAGTCAAGTACTAGAAAGAAAGTAAAAAAAAAGTAGAAAGAACCGAAAATAAGAACTTTTTTGGAATAGAAACATAAATTAAATCACTATAAATCATAACAAAATAAAAAAATAAAGTTTCTTAATATTGAGAAACCTCCAGGCTTTGTTCGATTTCTTGATTTCTATCCAGGATCTAAGGCAAATGAGGCATCTTATAGATTTGTCGCCTAACCTATTGCTGGTTTTTGTTACTATAATAGCAGTTCTGGAAAATTGTCTTTCAGCAGGAGCTGAAGATGCTGGCGTTGATAAAAAATCCTTGGCCATTTTGGCTAAATTTGGAAAGATATTTCTGAAACTACCAAAATCTACCAAAAGATTCCGTAGGAATGGGAGAAAACTACTAATATAGTCGCACTGGTGAATGTTTCAGTCTCTCGGCGCTCGAAGAATCCCCTTATTATGTTTAAGCGCGCATGAGATAGCAGAAATATATGCAGTGCGACGCGTGCATATCATGGTGAAGTAATATCAAGTAGCTTGATATCAAGTCAAGCAATAAATATCTAAAATCAATTCAAGTCAAGCTCAAGTATATAATTTTTCACGAGCTCGATTTTCAAGTCAAGTAGTTGGTTAAAATGTCAAGCTACTTGGCAGGTAAAGTAATACTTTGCTGAACCAATTTAAATGCAAATATCGAAAACCCGAAAAAAAATTATTTTCGAAATATATTAGGATTATTCCATATCTTTTTACATGCCTGATTTATTCGTGGCATAATTTTTCCTCTCTGTTATTGATTGGCTCCTTATACACAATTGATTTCAGATGACCCCATAAAAAATTGTGAAGTGGTGTTAGTTCAGGATATTGTGTGTCCATGTCATTGGTCCATCGTATCCAATTCATTTTTCAGGATACTAGTGTACTCATCCATACCTGAAATAGTTTAAGTTCTAATTGACAATTTTTGTAGTGACTACCCCTTTAAGATTCGAGGAAAATTGGTCAAACTTCAGTCGATTTCCATCTCATTTCCTATGTATTTCTTCTATTGTTACCATGAAGATAATCAATTGGAGTGACATTCGGATAATCTCGAGTTCAGATCATCTGAAATGTCTCGAATAACATACAATCTCAATCATAATTATTCAATATTTTATTCCATTGTACGAGACAAAATTTTGGTCAACTGAAAAATTTTTGTTGAATATATCAATATAAAAATAATTTCTGCGAGATTCAATACTAAATTGAATTTTACTGAATAATTAATGCAAAATATGGCTAATTATGGATCAGTATCCTATTTCAAATTTGATTCTTTGTTTTTATAGAAAAGGGAATTGATAAAACAAGAGCTTTGAAATTTTAACTCAGTTTAATTAATTTATTAATACGATCCTCGAGTGTTGTGGGGTTGGCAAAGCTCCTTAAAATATTTAATCCCTCGTATTTTATGACTGAAGTAAAAATATTCACCCTCCAGCTGATATTCCAACATAATTATAGGTCCCACCCTGAATATGAGGTGAAGTATTTTAATTGCCCTAATAAGAGATGCAAATCCCAAATTATTATAAAAGTTTAGCTGCGGTTTGTTTTTTAATAGGATTATATTCAGTATTTTACGTTCTGCTAATTGGAGGTTATTATTTCCTGTAATGCTTGTTCTTTTGTTTTAATTGCTCCATTTCGTTGAGAGATAAAAGTTTGATTGTCGGAGAATATCAAGTTTTCATGGAAATATCGTTCGGAATTTTTATATTAATGACTACAGAGTTATTGCGAAAATATGACAAAAACGGGTGTGGTCATCTTTGCTTTAATGGTGGTTTTTTTTTTCAATTTCACCATTAAATATATAGGCTTGAATACTTTTAATATATTTTTCTTGCTTGGTTGAGATATATCATTAAAACTAGAAGAACCATGATTCATGTCTTTTTTTTTAGAGTACGTCTATATGTGTAGTTCATCCTTGTTGAAATCGACTATTAAAGTATTGATTTAGTATTGTTAATATTAGAATATACCTTATGGCTATCAGAAAGAAAACAAGGCCATCCTGCAACTGTCCGAACGGTTTACCGCCGGATAAGGTCTTTTGGACTGCTGCATTATCGACCCCATCTTGTGTTACCTCTGACGGTTGAGCATCGCCGGCAACGATTACAGTGGTGGAGAGAACGTCAACATTGGAATGTAGAATGGCACCAGTTTTTTTTTTCTGATCTCGATTCTTCTTGGGTGCACATGATGGCCGAAGAAGGGTTAGACGACGTCGGAGAGAAAGACGTGAACCTCAGTTTGAAGTTAAGCGTCATGTACACCGGACAGTAGGCGTTATGGTATGGGGTGCTATTGCACATGCAAGTAGGTCACCTTTATTCTTTATTCGAGGTAACCTGACAGCGCTGCGTTACCTTCAAGAAATAATGGAGCCATATGTTCTCCCTTACCTTAACCGGCTCGAGAATCCAATATTTCAGTAAGATAATGCCAGACCTCATGTTGTTGAACTTTTTCGAAGCGACCCATGTGAATTTTTTGCCATGGCCACCCAGATCCCCCGATCTTTGGTCCATAGAGCTTGTTTGGGACATCATAGGCAGAAGGCTTGGGAATTTTTAGCTGAGTTCGAAATGTGATGAATATCATGGTAATTTGTGAGTATCTATGAGAGTTTTTACCCCCTGCAAGACATTGCAGATTTGAAATCACTGTTCAACGCAGGAATTATGCGTTTCAGTTTTGCTGTTGAGTAAGTAAACGATCAAGAAAAAATGTTGCAATTAGAATGACACATCAGACATCACAGGGCCCTCACAAGGGACATCAACGCCCGCGTGCGGAACATTTTGGCGCCCCTTAAAGGGGGGAGGTGGAGAAAAGTACTACTGTATAATCGGAAATTTTTTTTCTTAAGTTTAGTTGAGTATTTAGTGTAGAATGGATGAAAATCTATCAGCAACCTTCATTGCCTTAAGAACTTTATGGTGTTATCTGTAACATAATACATTTCAAATGTGTTTCAAAACTTAAGCTGTATTCTTCTATAAATTATTCATAAAGGCATAAACATTTAATTAGGATTAATCCAGAAATTGAATGGATGTTTTTCTAGATTTGGCTGCTGCAAATTCTTTTATATTATCAATCAATCAATTTTATCGAGTATCTCTTGCTCTTTATCTAAGATTGCCAATGCAGAAAATCATTCTTGAGACATGGTAGACTTCAAATAGTTTTTAAAAATTTTTAATTCAGTGAATGATCTCTCACCAGAAGCAACAGACACAGGACATAGGTAAAGTGAGAAGGATTCTTGAGGCAATACTAAGATTCGGTAGAGAAGAAGTTAGATTATTTTCAAAAATATATTGTAGAATTTCAAGAGGATTTTCAGATAATGAAAACAATCTTAGGGCTTTTATCTCGTTGAATAAATCATTTTCTTTCACGTCAGTCTCTTTTTTTTCCTGTCATCAGTTAGCTTTTGTTGAAGAGCATGACAGCATTTCAATAGATATTTGTCATTTAATTTAAGAATATCACAAATAAAACAGAAAACGTTAACTTTATCTACTATTTAAGGAACTTAGTGTTTGATCAATTATTTTCTAAAAGAAATTTATTTTAAAAGCGATTTTTGGATCTTCTGTCTGTTCATAATCGAACAATTTCGATTTATACTTTCGTCTTACAGTATATAATGGAGAAAAACTTTGATCTATCTCAAGAACAGACGCTAGTTTTCCAGCTCCCGCAAGTTTTTCCTCAAGAGCATTATCATCCCTATAATTTTTGAAATGATCAACTAAATTCTTCAAATGGTTTTGGTACACCTTAATGTCAATCGCTACACTTTGCATCATGTTGCTTACAATATTAATCTGGAATGAAACATCATAAGAAATTATGATACTGATAATAAATTTAAAAGAATGAATATTTAATCAAAGAGAACTTGCTTTATGTCTTGTTTTATGTTGAAAGTATCATTTTCTGCTATTTCTAAAAGGCTATCACATATTTGAATGAAATGAAACTTTAGCATCAATTCTGCTAGACCATCTAGTATCACTTAGGGGTTTTATACGTAACTGAGGATCATGCTGTTTATAACATTCCAATCTTTTTGTGGATGAAGAGAAATATATATAAAGTTCTTTTACAATATCAAAAGAGTCCACTGTTTTATTTTAAACCTTAGCAGCATCATTTTCATTTAAATTTAAGCTGTGTGCAGCACATAGCGCAAAAAATGCCCTAGGATTAGCATCGAGCATGCGTTTTTGTAAACCAATATCTAGATATTTCATGCCGATTGCGACGTTCAGAAACTTGTATAAATTGCAAGAAAAAAGTTTGAAAAAAAAAATTGTTGAAAAATTTGAAAGAATCTTTTGGCGCCCTTTTAGAGTGGCGCTCGCGTGCGGTCCACGCGTTGCACGCGCGGTTGCGGGGGCCCTGAGACATCATGGAACTCAAACACTTCTGAGAAGATGATAGTCGAGAAAAAGGAAAAAGAAATATTTTCTAGTACCAGTCACATATTGTACCTATATAAATATTCTCATTTTCTTGTTGTTATGATCACCTCCCACATATAATTGAATTCGTCATATAGCATCCGCCCCATACTACTCATAGTAGATAGTTAGCCACCTAATATGTCTTCTAACCCCAAATAACCCGTGTGCCATAACTAATAAAGGAGCTGATGAAGCGAAATGTCCCATGTTTAATAACGGGGGGGCCCTATGGAAACACTTGCCATTACATTAATCGATTCTGAAGACAAAACATGATGCAGAACACGGCGTCTGCTGTCACCGACGGTTCTTCAACCCTTCCGTCACAGCGTCTCTATCGGCCCTTTATGAAGTTGCACAAACTGATATTAGTTTGAAATTAAATTGATGTAAATGAATTGTTCCTCGCTGCAAAGTTGTTTCTGATTTAGATTATGCGCAGGAAAGTGATTGTTGCGAAAACCTCTGGAGTATTAATAATTAGTTTTCTTCTTCTTTTTTTGGTGAAATTAAATTTTGGGAGTCATATTGCTCGTGAGAATTGAATGAATGTTGTTGTCTCGGGACTAAACGTTGTAGATAATGATATAAAGTTTTGATTCAGTGAGATGCTGTTCGTTAGAAAGAGTTAGTGTTCGTGGAGGGTAGGTTATAATTCCTATATAACCTCTTTCTTTTCGTATGAAGATCAAGTGATTCATCTCCTGTTGAACTATACCCAATTAGTCAAAAAGAATTTTAAAATCACTTATTTAAAAGTACTTTCTCAAGTGAAATAGCATCTGCCAGTTTCTTCGAGTCGATAACTTACACTAATGCTTGAAATGTCATTGAATAATTATCTAATTCTCTTCAACTTAGTGAGCAAGATGAACACAAAAAGATTTTTAACGATTTCTTTTTCTTGAAAATTCACATATTTTTAAGATTGTATCATTTTGAATCTCATGAATCTCACTACTTACTAAGAAGATTCCGAACTGTTATAAGTATAATGATTTTATATTCTTGAGTAGAAAGAAAAGCAACTGATTCCATTTCAAAAATTAAAATAATTGAAAAAACCACGAATATTTCACATTTGTTCGATTGCTATTCTATCTCATTATCTCAATCATTGAGATAGAATAGTATTCTAGGAGGGCTACTATTTATGTTTTGAGAATTGGCAACACCGATATTGCCAGGTGAAATCTGATATTGACATCGTAAAATTTGACATTTTTATGTTATAAGTACTATTAGGGTTTTGACGTACGATCATAATTTTTGTTATTTTACAGTAAATTCAAAATTTCATCTATGCCAAAATATGATTAACCCGTGAAAATTTTCGAGCTATGAAAATTATGACTTTCGACGTGGTCTAACGCATCTATCAACTAAATTCAACTTTTGGCGATGAAGCACCATTTGGAAGGTCGTCCAAAATCAGTCGTTGTACGGAAAAACATTGAAGCTGTGCGAAAACTAATTGGAGAAGATCATCAAGTGACATATCAGGGTATCGAGAGATGTTTAAGCATTAGTATGACTATAGCATACATAAGATTTTGCACGAATATTTTTGTGTTCGGTAGCTCTCTGCATTTGTTGAATAATACTCAAAAAATTGCTAGTGTCGATTGGTGCAGTAAAATTATTTCGAAATACAACTGTGGCGCATCCAAAGCAGTATACAACATCCTTACAGGTGACGTTTTAGATTTATGCATACGAGGCAGAAAGAATAGGCCAGTCGGCAGTTTGGGTGTTTCAATGTCAAGCAAAGCCAACTAAAGTTGTTCCTTCTTGAAGCATTAAGAAGCAAATGGTGCTATCTCTCGTCACAAAAACTGGTCCTGTGGCAATTATGGCTCTTGAAAATCAAAAGACCGTCAATTCACAGTGGTACAGAACCATTTTTTTGCCTGAAGTTTTCGGTAAATTGAGAGCAACAAACCCAAAACGACGAATCATCTTGCATCATGATAATGCGAGCTCACACACCTCAAATGCAACGAATGAGTACGTGGACACATAAAAAATCAAATTAATGCCTTACAGGCTCCACTTGGCACCGAATAACTTTTTCCTCTTTCCAGATATTAAAAATAAACTTCGTGGACGATTTTCATCACCCAAAGATGAGGTTGAGGCTTCCAAAACGCATGTTTTGGAACCATGTACAATCTTCTGACTGGAAAAATGTTTTCGAATGATGGTTCAATCGCATGCAAAAGTGTATAGATCTTAAATACGATTATTTTGAAAAGTCATAAAAATATTTTGCATCCAAATCGCTTGTTTATTTTTCGTAATCTAAAAACATAAATAGTAACTCTCGTGTCTATAATAAGTATCTACAAGAAATTTTAGAATTCACGGTGGTCATAATATTCTGCTGTAATCCCTAATCCACAGAATCTGTAGACTAGAGTGTGGTTACTGAAACTTCATCCATGTTTGATAGCTTAAAGACCATTCGTTCACTCAATACAAACCTTCCTCCCAGCACGGAAACATCAAATAACGTCTATCTTCATCGGAACTCCAATATTGATAGGTATCTCTACTTGAATACCTCCCTAATTTCAACGGACATCATAATAATCCTGTCCCTAAAGTAGGGACGACCCCATTTAGGTTTGATCCGAATATTGTTCAAGATTTATCAACGTTCTCCATATTATCTACCTCTCATAATGATTTAGATCTCTCTGTGATAATTCTGCAGTAGAAGGGGGGACAAAGCATTCAGAAACTATTCAAAACGAGGCAGTAAACAAACTATCCTCATGTAGTAGTATTGATTTTAATCGTAAGTATTCCCTGTATAACTTAAAAATTTTGTTTCCTCAACTGTAAGAACAAGAAAAGTGTTTGTTCAAATTCGTATTCATGTGACCTTCAAATCGTTATTTCAATGTTATGTAAAAATGAAGGGTTTTCAGTGAGAGTTTTCATTTTGAATAGCCTGCTATTTGAACAACTGTCACTTTTGGAGGTGTCATTTCATGATATTTTACGAGTAAAAACTACGCTATAATTGAAAATGAAACAGATATACGTCACACTTCAACAACGTATTGAAATTTTTATAATTCACTACAAAAATGGTGAAAATTTTGCAGTCACAGTTCTAAAAACTGAAGCACTTTTGGATCGTGGTGAATGACTTTCTCGGCCGGCAATAGTAAAATTGGTGAAAAAGTTGGTGATGTGATGTATTGAAACCGTGTGCATCACTCTAGAAAAACTGACAATAATACTACTGTAGCCACTACTTTTGACGAAAAGCTAGGTTTGTCTATTCCTCGTAGATCTTCGGAATAAGCTACGATCAATGGTTTTTTAAGTCCGGAATTGGAAGATACTGATGTGACGGCGTTTATTTTCAACAAGACGGCGCTACGTGCCACACAAATAACGAAACAATCGTATTTTGCAAGGAAATATCCCGGCCGTGTTTTATCTCGAAAAGGTGATCATAATTTGCCTTCGAGATCTTGTGAAAGATTAGAAATATGCCAACCGATTCAAGACTTTAAAGGTGGAATTCATAAAGATACCCAGGACATATTTTCGCAGATTTGGGAATTTGTCATAAAAAATTTCATGGAAAGGATATGGCGCTGCAACTGACTGTGGCAGTCATTTGGCTATAATCGTTCTGCAGCGTTGATCGCAAGCCTTCCTCTTTATAATGAAATAAACATCCATTGCTCTTTTAAATATCAAAATGGGAACTTCTTTTTGGAAAACCCCTCATTTTTGTTATTTTTATGATAATGTTCATCATTTTCTTATTGAGTCGTTTTCTGATTTATATCAGTGAGTGTCCTACAGGGTGTGCTCAAGTCCTATCAACACGATTTGTTTGACATACAGGGTGTTAAAGTTTGATTTTTTCTTTAATTTTTTTCCCATAGCACCTTCTCTTCACAAGATATTTAACTTGAATTAATCGAAGCGAAGATTTAGCCAAGATTAATGTAGATTCAATAAACTGGTATAATAATCACAAAAAAAGTAGGACTACAAACTACAAGAAACACCCTGTATCTCGAAAACATAGCGTTTGCCGGCCCATGTTTGTTGGATTTTGTTTCCTTGAAATAACCCAAAGAATATCTCATTTTCCTTCGTTCCTCCAATTTACCTTATAAATATAGGTAAAATTCTCTTTCGTATCAATTTTGTGCTGAAACCTTCCATCTACCCTTGTGGATCAGGGGTTCTCGATGAGTCCAATTAGAGTATGAAATCTTTGGAAGATCCCTAATAACCTCTCGACCTTAGCACTCGCGATCGTCAGGAAGCTTCCAGGATAATACAGAACATATGAGCATGACAGGAAAGTATCTCATCATTACAAAGTAGCAAATTCAATACGTTGAGCTCACCGAAGTAGCTTCAACTGGGTTTCCTTTGATCAGTTCCACATTATATTTGTATATTTTTATCCCCATTGCGTAGGCTTAAGGTCCATTATCCTTTATTAAAGCAGACCATTATGTGCTTGGGAGGATGGAGATATGTTCTGAACACCACTGTGGGCATATTGAAAAAGCGATGCGGCAAAAAGCTCCGACGAAACTCGGTGAAGGGAAGAAAAACTTCCTATATGGTGGAAACAAAATTGGAGATGTGATTTTATATAACTCCGATGAAATTCGGTGAACTTTGATCTTTCCATGGATTCCTCGTTGGGAAGGGGATGAAGACAACGTGAGTAACTAATGGAAATTAGTTTTGGATTTATTTCGATCATAAATTTAAAAAGTTCGATTGGTTATTTTGTTGTGATCAACGACCTTCTGCATTTGAATTTGAATCTTATTTTTTCATTGAATATTCTAAGGTATAAACTTCTGCCCTGTTGCATCTACTAGGGTTCTGACATTTCTTGCAAACTACTCAAATAATTCGAATACATTTGGTTTGTTCTCCGAAAGATAAACTGTGGTTTAAAAGGTAACCAAATATAAAAAAATACCATTGGTGCACATTTAACAGCTGAATTTTTGGTCTGCACCAGGAAAATCAACCATCATTGATTGGTATACTCAGTTTAAACGTGATGAAATGAGGATCGAAGACGGCGAACGCAGTGGACCCCCAAAAGAGGCTGTCACCGACGAAAAAATCAAGAAAGTTCACAAAATAATTTTGAATGATCGTGAAGTGAAGTTGATCGAGATAGCAGAGATTGTGAAGATATTATCTGAACGTGTACATCATATCATTCAAGAATATTTTACATGAAAGAGCTGTCTAAAATGGGTGCCGCGCGAGCCCACAAACGATCAAAAACAACGACGTATTAATGATTCTGAGCAGTGTTTAAAGTTGTTTATGTGCGATAAACCTGAATTTTACCGACTCTGTGATCCTGCCTCCGAATACAGTTTTCAGTGCACGGCAGTTCAGGGAAAGATAATTTTCAATCCATCCACCCCGACACTCGTACGGAATCGTACATTACATTACATTACATTACCTTACATTACATTACATAACATTACATTACATTACATTACATTACATTACATTACATTACATTACATTACATTACATTACATTACATTACATTACATTACCTTACCTTACCTTACCTTACATTACATTACATTACATTACATTACATTACATTACTTTATATTACATTACATTACATTACATTACATTACATTACATTACATTACATTACCTTACATTACATTACATTACATTACCTTACCTTACCTTACCTTACCTTACCTTACCTTACCTTACCTTACCTTACCTTACCTTACATTACATTACATTACATTACATTACATTACATTACATTACATTACATTACATTACATTACATTACATTACATTACATTACATTACATTACATTACATTACATTACATTACATTACATTACATTACATTACATTACATTACATTACATTACATTACATTACATTACATTACATTACATTACATTACATTACATTACATTACATTACATTACATTACATTACATTACATTACATTACATTACATTACATTACAGTACATAACATTACATCTGCCGGCTCTGTGTTTCTATCAGTTCAATCTCTCTACACCGACTCTGTGATTTTGCCTCCGAATACAGTTTTCAGTGCACGGCAGTTCAGGGCAAGATAATTTTCAATCCATCCGCCCCGACACTCGTACAGAATCGGAAAATTGTCAATCTAGATGGCGCACCCTGAGCACCCATCCCACCAGGTATTTACATGGAGGATGACACATATAAATGGCTGTTTGAAACGCATTACTGCGGTTCGCAATAAAGGTCCGAAATTAAAAAGTCGTAACGATGCTTGCGGGCCAACGGAGGGGTTGTAATTCACTATTAAACTCCGCCAACGGCGTCGAAATGTTATCTCTCCGGCCGGACATTACTTGTATTAACTTCGGATTACTGGTGGAACTCGTAAAATTTTACTATGTTATATGCGTTTTCCTCATTTATGGTGGTTGGATAATTGCAAGCGAAATATTATGGAAGGTGAATGATTTTGTTAGGGACAAAAATTGTGATGACTGCTTCTGGACAATCCTCAGATATTTTTCTGTTTAAGGTCCGTAATTTAGATTTCCTACGCCTCTTTCTTTATTCCATTTCTTCTTTTTTGTACTGTTGTCTGATCGGAAGGCTTTCCTCCCTACTTCCTACTGTCACTTTTTTCTTGTATTTATTTCTTTGAAACAGGTATTATCTCTTATCTGTCATTCTTATTTTGATTTGTATTATCTTTCTCAATTCCTTATTCTCATACTCTTTCAGCGTCTCTATTGTCTTCTTCCTTTGTTTGTTGACGATTTCCTCAATAGTTTCAATTTTCAGTTCTTCTCTAATTTGTTGGTTGGTTATATCGGGTGTCCCAAGGTGAGTGGCCTATTAGATTATTATGGAAACTATTGATGGTAAAAATTTCAAATTTTGAGGATAGATATTTGGCCATATAAGGTACATTTTTTGAATAATTTCACATTTCCAGTGTTGCCGGATGTACGACAATTTGGCAACAACTTTGTTATTTTGAATAGGACATCCGGTATTTCTATTTTTTTTATGATACTCCATAAAATATTCAATCTATTCCCTCTTACTTTTCCATCCCTATCTTCAACGGTTTTTGAGTTATTAATTATTTTTCGAAATTTTAGATCAAATTGGCGTATTACGAAAATGACTCTAGTTCGCTCAATATTTGAGATTTAAGTCAGAAATTTTGCAAGTCGTTAGATATTGATCTGATCTGTGTCACTGCTTTTGAATTACGGTTGTCAATAATACAGGACGAACCAAAAAAATTCATCATTTGCCAAGTTACAAAATTGTGAAAAAGTCTATTTTTTCAAATTAGACACCTAGTATATTTTTCAATTTTTGGAATCAGTACAACACACTCTACAATTTTTCTATTCACGTCCCTATACCTATCACAACTGGATTCCGAGTTATATGCGTTTATTAGATTTCACATTGATTCAATAAGTGTTAATTTCTTTTGTATTGTTATTTTCTCTTTGTCGTTCATAGATCGATATATCAATGAATCAGTTCAATCCATAAATGTCAAAATAAACAATTATTGCCTAACAGGTGTTTTGTTCCGAGGTTTTTCTATAAATAATGGCTCAAGAAAGATATACACATATAACGCATATAACTCGGAATCCAGTTGAGATAGGTATAGGAACGTGAATAGAAAAATTGTAGAGTGTGTTGTACTGATTCCAAGAATTGAAAAATATACTAGGTGTCTAATTTGAAAAAATAGACTTTTTTACAATTTTGTAACTTGGCAAATGATGATTTTTTTTTGGTCCGTCCTGTATTATTGACAACCATAATTCAAAAGCAGTGACACAGATCAGATCAATATCTAACGACTTGCAAAATTTCTGACTTAAATCTCAAATATTGAGCGAACTAGAGTCATTTTCGTAATACATACGCCAATTTGATCTAAAATTTCGAAAAATAATTAATAACTCAAAAACCGTTGAAGATAGGGATGGAAAAGTAAGAGTGAATAGATTCGATATTTTATGGAGTATCATAAAAAAAATAGAAATACCGGATATCCTATTCAAAATAACAAAGTTGTTGCCAAATTGTCGTACATCCGGCAACACTGGAAATGTGAAATTATTTTAAAAATGTACCTTACATGGCCAAATATCTATCCTCAAAATTTGGAATCTTTACCATCAATAGTTTCCATAATAATCTAATAGGCCACTCACCTTGGGACACCCGATTCATTTAGCGTACTTCGCAACTGATCCTTATTATTGTCTTTCGTATTGTACCAGGTTACTCCTACATACGTAATGCTTGATATTAGCACTATTTTTATTATCTTCAGCTTGTTTTCTAAGGAATGTTTACTTTTAGGGTTGAGCAGCGGGTACAGTCTCCTGTGCAATTGCTTTGCCTTTTTTCTGTTTTTTTCTATTTGTTTGTTAAAATTCATTCTTTCATCTAGTATTAATCCTAGATATTTTGCTTCCTTTTTCCATTCTATCGTCTGGATGTCTATTTTGACGTTTCCTGCTTTCTCTTTCTTTACTGTTGTTCCTCCGAAGTAGATTGCAACTGTTTTCAATGTATTCATTTTGAATCTCCATTTCTTGAAGTTTTTTATCAGTTCATCTAGGTCTATCTGTAACTGCCTAGTGATTGTTTTCCACATTCTACTGTGATAGTATATGGCAGTGTCATCTGCAAACTGGGCTATCTTGCATCTATTCAATTTCAGAATAATCCATAGAGTAATAAACATAGATAGAGGAAGTATACGCAATTTTTAAATGTCCCCAACATGGTTAGATAACGTTGTCGGATTGTGATATATTCTCAAATCCACAATTTTACTATATCTTTATGAATGTATATAATATTGAATGAAATATATTTATTTCAGTGATTCCCCATTAAATATGTAAATTTGGATGTTTTTTTGGATGTTTTCGATTACCCAAGGGATGAAAATTGCACAAAAAACTATTTGGAACAATTTACTTAAGGCTGGTCTCAAGAAGAAGCTCTATATATGGGTACTACACGAGTTAACGAAAACAATCTAATGGGCCGAATTTCCTTCCACTAACCGCTGCAGAATCGGAAGAAAATATGTTTGAAGCGGTTGGTGACTGGAGATAAAAAGTGGATCACTAACCACAAAAATAATGTGAAAATATGGACTAACAATCTGAGGGGCTGATTTTTGTCCAGTTGATACAAATATCTATTGAATTATTTTCATTTGGCACTTCAAATCTGAGAGGAAATCCTAACCTCAGCCTGAACTCCATCTGCTTCTCATTATCTATGTGACAAATTTGAATTTTTCTTTCTGAGATTCCATTTAAACATCAAAAGAATACGTGTTTCCTTCGAAACTAGCTTAACATAGGGTTTTATAAGAAAAGGTACGAAAAGGCGCACGAACTGCAATTTTCGAAGAAGTAATTGCCTATTATTTCTAATTAACTTAATATCAAACTCAAAAAGAATGGTTACCTTCTTTTTGTGGTACATGCGCTGAGCAAAATCCGTCTGATATCTAAGAGAATTCTACAAATTGAATTCAGTGAAAAAATTCTCAACTATCAGACATGATGCAATTAGTAAACTCCTGATGTTTATTCTCTAGACTTTGATCGACCGATCAATAAATACGTAGGGTGTAATGAGAAATCTCTGGAGGATGCAAATATAAATTAGAATTGAAACATGATTTGCTCAAGACATCAATCAATTTTTGAATCCGCTATTACCATTTCTTCCATAAACTTAAAATATTTCTTTGATATTGGAATTCAACTAGATTCATTAATTCTTTACTTACTTTTCCTTTACTTTTTTTACTTTTTTTCCTAGGAAACAACTACAATATTCCCAGAAGAAAAGAAATATGTAATGAATCAGATTGGAATCACATCTCACTGACTCGAATTTCATCAGCATTGTTCTTTGAGCTCCTAATATAAATTCATTGAAACATTGCGTCCCTTTCATAAAAATTGGAGTATATTACTTCCAGGATGATAATGTAGGTAGGACGGAGGTCCTCGCTCGTTTCAATTATGCCCAACACCCGAAATAAAATCAAAAACAACGCATAAAGTGCCATAATGAGAATTTATTCAAATAAAATTTCATTAAACACATCCAGCGTCTAGACCACTTCATGAAGCGCCGAGCAGTCGGTGACCATTATTCCTCGCTAATTACGGCCGGCACTGCACGAATTAGAGGATGCCACTTGGCACCATTATGGCCATGGCATTTCACAAGTGTCCCATCATTTCTTTCTCTGTAATATCGGCTCTTTTTTCCAACGCGAAATTCGGTAAAATGAACCTTAATAGAACAAATTACATTCATAGTATTCTGTGTTCATAGTGTTCTGTGTTCGTATAGTGTTCTGTGTTCATAGTGTTCTATGTTTATAGTAGTAGAGGAATGAGTTTTTCCTAATTATGTAGCAAATCCGTCCATTCCTCAGAGTAGATAATAAACATAGATAGAAGAAGCATATATTATGTCATTTTCAGTGAGCAAATTTTGTCCCCAACATGAACTATCAAATTTGACATGAAGTGCGCGGAAATAAAAACATATCAGTTATACAATATTTCACTCAATTCGCGAGATTCTCCACAAAGAACGTACTATGTCCCATAGTTAATCAACGTTTCTTATCTACTCAAAATATATTGAAATAAATACCTAAATATATCAGAAATTCAGAAAACAAACTTCAAGCGTGCCAAACGACGTGAAACAACCAATGACACAAGGAAAGCAAAAGTTGCCAAACCTTGGATTCCAGCAGGTAGATACAGAAAATAATAAATATTCTGCTTATTATAAATTCGACAAATAGAAAAAGTATCGGATTCTAAATATTCAAATTTGCATATTCAATCGGGAATCACATATTTCTCATTTAATATAATATGTATGTTCATAATGATATAGTAAAATTGTGGATTTGAAAATATATCACAATCCGACACTATAATCTAAGCATGTTGGGAACATGTGAAAATTGCGTATACTCCCTCTATCTATGTTTATTACTGTATGGTTATGAGTGAAGGTATTATTTTTCTACGATTTTATTGTTTGGAAGTGTTATGTAATGTATTGTAATGGAAAAATACTTTTCCCATCTGGGAACAAAATTTTTAGAGTAGTAGTATTTTTTTCTCTCCTGTAAAAATTAAATTTTTAGGAGTGAACATTTTTCTTGAAAATCTGTATACTTTCTTTCCAAAAAAAAGTATATTTTACCTAGGGAGAAAATAGTGACTTCTTTCACTAGAGAATATCCAAACTTGTTTCTTTTGCTTTATTTTGAAGCTCTTCATGAGATAATTCATGGAATACAAATCCATATCTTCAGTATGCCAAGCAAATGTTGTTTTCCACATAATAAAATATAGATATGCTGTATTGACTCCCTCAATGGAAATACCATTATATTCATTCACATTATCAAGTATGGTACCTAATCTAACGATGTTCCATTCCATAAAAAATAGAAAAGGTTAATTTAAGATAATAAATCCTCAATGGTTCTCCTTCTACTTACATTCACATGCTCATCAATCAAACTGCCAGAAACATCTGCTCTTTGAAAAATAAGAAATCATATTGTAGTGATGACTTTTCTTCATTCTGTAGAACATATAATGTTCATTGAAATTATTTAAACTTAGGAAATTAGGATTTCATAAAGACATTCTTTTCATCAGACATATTTTTTTCTAAGAATCTAAATTCCTTCTATTGATCCTCAGACCTTGAATAAATAATTTTTAATCCTCTATCTTTTCGAAATTCCTTTCCTACGACCATCGAACCATCACCCTACAATTATAGAAGGGTGTACAAATTGAAAGGACTCGTGGTCATCCTTTTCCCCTAAAAGGGTCACGTATGACCTGATATGAAATGAAATAAATATTGCATAAAACTAAACCGATTTTAGTGAAAGCTTTCAACGTCGAGATAATTATTAACGAGCTCCTCGGGATTATTTCGGACCTTTTTACCATTTTTACGCTCGGACTGTCCAATTCGGATTAATACGGTGTGGACGGATGGGGTAGTTCCATTGAGGGCTCTGAATAATGAATTGGTCTTCCGAAGTTTTTCCGTTTTAACGAATGTTATCGAACAGTTGCTTCCATTAGAGGAATACGAGATTGGTCCTATTTCCTATTCGGCCTAACGTGCCTACTTGTTCTGATTGAATATTAATTTGATTGAATATTTCCCTCTTGCCAAAAATTCTATGTAAATGAAAAACAATTATCGAAAATTACAGCGATAATTGCATTGTAGGAAGCGAAACTGCACTGCGATAATTGTTCTGTTCATAGATGCATAGTTTCTATGCATCTTACACAGATCGAATCTATGGCAATTCCATTCTACATCAGTTTGACAAGTAATGTAACAGTTTATTCGGGAAATATTTCCCCGAATTACACTCGTGCATCAAAATGACCGGATAATTTCGCATTACAGCGTGTTTTCTTTGAAAAACTGCATTCGGTCATTTTCATTTTTGGAGAAAGAGCCCGACACCGAAGGTGGA
The DNA here is from genome assembly GCF_914767665.1 of Harmonia axyridis. Lineage (NCBI taxonomy): Eukaryota > Metazoa > Arthropoda > Insecta > Coleoptera > Coccinellidae > Harmonia > Harmonia axyridis. The sequence continues at coordinate 18,385,307 of NC_059503.1, forward strand.
GGGCTCTTTCTCCAAAAATGAAAATGAACTCATGCAGTTTTTATGACAACACGCTGTCATGCAAAATTATCGGTAATTTTGATGCACTTGTGCAATTACCTACGATAATTGCATTGTAGGAAGCGAAATAGCACTGCGATAATTATTCTGTTCATAGATGCATAGTTTCTATAAATATTATACAGTTCGAATCTATGGCATCTATGGAATTTATGTCACATTGACAAGTTAACAGTTTATTCGGGAAATTTTCCCACGAATTACACTCGTGCTTCAAAATGACCGGATAATTTCACATTCCAGCCTGTTTTCTTTGAAGAACTGCATTCGATCATTTTCATTTTTGCCCTCCAACTTCGGTGTCGGGCTCTTTCTCCAAATGCCAAATGACCGAATGCAGTTTTTATGACAACATGCTGTGATGCTAAATTATCGGTAATACTGAAGAAGTTATCAACTTGGCTGCGATATGCGGATGTCATTTGGTCTCATAGTAAGAACATTTAAATGCCTTTTTAAACCATCTGAATACTAGACACCCAAACTGTCAATTCTCCGTGGAAAATAAAAAAGTAGTGCTCTACTGTCTCTAGACGCGAGTGTGAGTGAGCAAGGAGATTGTAAAGAGGGGGCCTCAGGTATATGAGTGTCAAAATACCCCAGAAGGAATTGAATCACTTGAGGTGAGCTTTCTTATCCAATGGTTATTATAGATAGATCGAAAGAAATCGAACAAGCATTGAGGCTCGTTCTTTTGAGTATGGAAAATTGTACGAAAATTTTTGGACAAAAAATTTTTCAGGTGAGATCGAAATTCGGCTAATCAGAGATTGTCAATTATGGCACCGCTCACCGATTTTTCGTGAAGCTCCCGGTTTCGAGGAAATTTGAACTCGAAATTTGTGAAAAAATTGAAATTCCCTATAAAAATCTATCTTCTGTATGATTCGTCACAGACCCCTCAAATAAAGCGTTTTTCAAACTTCAAGTCACTACTAAAACATAGTGAGGTTTCAAGCGCGTAGCCCACGTGCAGAAGAAGTTGCAGCTTCGGGAATATTATAAATTTTTCCTTCGAAAATTTCAGATTTTTGCCTATAATTTATGGAATAATGTACTGATCACCCAACTGAGAGCATTTTCGTAATCTACATAGTCGAATCAATCAATAAAATGGTACAATAGCCTCATGAAGGAACTTTTATTTTTTCGAGAATTTACTAAGGGTTGGGTATGGAAAATTTTACGAAAATTTTTGGACAAAAAATTTTTCGGGTGGAATCGAAATTCGGCTAATCAGAGATCGTCAATTATGGCACCTCTCACCGATTCTTCGTGAAGCTACCGGTTTCCAAGAAATTTGAACTCGAAATTTGGGAAAAAATGGAATTTCCCTCTAAAAATCGTTATATCTCCTGAATTATTCGTCACAGATCCCTCAAATGAAGAGTTTTTCAAATTTCGAGTCACGCTCTAAAACATAGTGAGGTTTCAAGCGCGTAGCCCACGTGCAGAAGAAGTTGCAGCTTCGGGAATATTATAAATTTTTCCTTCGAAAATTTCAGATTTTTGCCTATAATTTATGGAATAATGTACTGATCACCCAACTGAGAGCATTTTCGTAATCTACATAGTCGAATCAATCAATAAAATGGTACAATAGTCTCATGAAGGAACTTTAATTTTTTTGAAAATTTTCTAAGGGTTAGGTATGGAAAATTTTACGAAAATTTTTGGACAAAAAATTTTTCGGGTGAAATCGAAATTCGGCTAATCAGAGATCGTCAATTATGGCACCGCTCACCGATTTTTCGTGAAGCTACCGGTTTCCAGGAAATTTGAACTCGAAATTTGGGAAAAAATGGAATTTCGCTCTAAAAATCGTTATATCCCCTGAATTATTCGTTACAGATCCCTCAAATAAAGCGTTTTTCAAACTTCGAGTCACGCTCTAAAACATAGTGAGGTTTCAAGCGCGTAGCCCACGTGCAGAAGAAGTTGCAGCTTCGGGAATATTATAAATTTTTCCTTCGAAAATTTCAGATTTCTGCCTATAATTTATGGAATAATGAACTGATCACCCAACTGAGAGCATTTTCGTAATCTACATAGTCGAATCAATCAATAAAATGATACAATAGTCTTATGAAGGAACTTTTATTTTTTTGAAAATTTTCTAAGGGAAAATTTTACGAAAATTTTTGGACAAAAATTTTTCGGGTGAAATCGAAATTCGGCTAATCAGAGATCGTCAATTATGGCACCGCTCAACGATTCTTCGTGAAGCTACCGGTTTCCAGGAAATTTGAACTCGAAATTTGGGAAAAAATGGAATTTCCCTCTAAAAATCGTTATATCTCCTGAATTATTCGTCACAGATCCTTCAAATAAAGCGTTTCTCAAACTTCGAGTCACGCTCTAAAACATAGTGAGGTTTCAAGTGCGTAGCCCACATGCAGAAGAAGTTGCAGCTTCGGGAATATTATAAATTTTTCATTCGAAAATTTCAGATTTTTGCCTATAATTTATGGAATAATGTACTGATCACCCAACTGAGAGCATTTTCGTAATCTACATAGTCGAATCAATCAATAAAATGGTACAATAGTCTCATGAAGGAACTTTTATTTTTTTGAAAATTTTCTAAGGGTTAGGTATGGAAAATTTTACGAAAATTTTTGGACAAAAAATTTTTCGGGTGAAATCGAAATTTGGCTAATCAGAGATCGTCAATTATGGCACCCCTCACCGATTCTTCGTGAAGCTACCGGTTTCCAGGAAATTTGAACTCGAAATTTGGGAAAAAATGGAATTTCCCTCTATAAATCGTTATATCTCCTGAATTATTCGTCACAGATCCCTCAAATAAAGTGTTTTTCAAACTTCGAGTCACGCTCTAGAACATAGTGAGGTTTCAAGCGCGTAGCCCACGTGCAGAAGAAGAAGCAGCTTCGGGAATATTATAAATTTTTCCTTCGAAAATTTCAGAGATTTGCCTATAATTTATGGAATAATGTACTGATCACCCAACTGAAAACATTTTCGTAATCTACATAGTCGAATCAATCAATGAAATAGTACAATAGTTTCATGAAAGAACTTTTATTTTTTTGAAAATTTTCTAAGGGTTAGGTATGGAAAATTTTACGAAAATTTTTGGACAAAAAATTTTTCGGGTGAAATCGAAATCCGGCTAATCAGAGATCGTCAATTATGACACCGCTCACCGATTCTTCGTGAAGCTACCGGTTTCCAGGAAATTTGAACTCGAAATTTGGGAAAAAATGGAATTTCCCTCTATAAATCGTTATATCTCCTGAATTATTCGTCACAGATCCCTCAAATAAAGCGTTTCTCAAACTTCGAGTCACGCTCTAAAACATAGTGAGGTTTCAAGGGCGTAGCCCACGAGCAGAAGAAGTTGCAGCTTCGGGAATATTATAAATTTTTCCTTCGAAAATTTCAGATTTTTGCCTATAATTTATGGAATAATGTACTGATCACCCAACTGAGAGCATTTTCGTAATCTACATAGTCGAATCAATCAATAAAATGGTACAATAGTCTCATGAAGGAACTTTTATTTTTTTGAAAATTTTCTAAGGGTTAGGTATGGAAAATTTTACGAAAATTTTTGGACAAAAAATTTTTCGGGTGGAATCGAAATTCGGCTAATCAGAGATCGTCAATTATGGCACCGCTCACCGATTCTTCGTGAAGCTACCGGTTTCCAGGAAATTTGAACTCGAAATTTGGGAAAAAATGGAATTTCCCTCTAAAAATCGTTATATCTCCTGAATTATTCGTCACAGATCCCTCAAATAAAGTGTTTTTCAAATTTCGAGTCACGCTCTAAAACAAAGTGAGGTTTCAAGCGCGTAGTCCACGTGCAAAAGAAGTTGCAGCTTCGGGAATATTATAAGTTTTTCCTTCGAAAATTTCAGATTTTTGCCTATAATTTATGGAATAATGTACTGATCACCCAACTGAAAACATTTTCGTAATCTACATAGTCGAATCAATCAATAAAATAGTACAATAGTTTCATGAAGGAACTTTTATTTTGTTGAAAATTTTCTAAGGGTGTATGGAAAATTTTACGAAAATTTTTGGACAAAAAATTTTTCGGATAGAATCGAAATTCGGCTAATCAGAGATCGTCAATTATGACACCGCTCACCAATTCTTCGTGAAGCTACCGGTTTCCAGCAAATTTGAACTCGAAATTTGGGAAAAAATGGAATTTCCCTCTAAAAATCGTTATATCTCCTGAATTATTCGTCACAGATCCCTCAAATGAAGCGTTTTTCAAATTTCGAGTCACGCTCTAAAACATAGTAAGGTTTCAAGTGCGTAGCAAACGTGCAGAAGAAGTTGCAGCTTCGGGAATATTATAAATTTTTCCTTCGAAAATTTCAGATTTTTGCCTATAATTTATGGAATAATGTACTGATCACCCAACTGAGAGCATTTTCGTAATCTACATAGTCGAATCAATCAATAAAATAGTACAATAGTCTCATGAAGGAACTTTTATTTTTTTGAAAATTTTCTAAGGGATAGGTATGGAAAATTTTACGAAAATTTTTGGACAAAAAATTTTTCGGGTGAAATCGAAATTCGGCTTATCAGAGATCGTCAATTATGGCACCGCACACCGATTCTTCGTGAAGCTACCGGTTTCCAGGAAATTTGAACTCAAAATTTGGGAAAAAATGGAATTTCCCTCTAAAAATCGTTATATCTCCTGAATTATTCGTCACAGATCCTTCAAATAAAGCGTTTTTCAAACTCCGAGTCACGCTCTATAACATAGTGAGTTTTCAAGCGCGTAGCTCACGTGCAGAAGAAGTTGCAGCTTCGGGAATATTATAAATTTTTCCTTCGAAAATTTCAGATTTTTGCCTATAATTTATGGAATAATGTACTGATCACCCAACTGAAAGCATTTTCGTAATCTACATAGTCGAATCAATCAATAAAATGGTACAATAGTCTCATGAAGGAACTTCTATTTTTTTGAAAATTTTCTAAGGGTGTATGGAAAATTTTACGAAAATTTTTGGACAAAAAATTTTTCGGGTGAAATCGAAATTTCGCTAATCAGAGATCGTCAATTATGGCACCGCTCACTGATTCTTCGTGAAGCTACCGGTTTCCAGGAAATTTGAACTCGAAATTTTGGAAAAAATGGAATTTCCCTCTATAAATCGTTATATCTCCTGAATTATTCGTCACAGATCCCTCAAATAAAGTGTTTTTCAAACTTCGAGTCACGCTCTAAAACATAGTGAGGTTTCAAGCGCGTAGCCCACGTGCAGAAGAAGTTGCAGTTTCGGGAATATTATAAGTTTTTCCTTCGAAAATTTCAGATTTTTGCCTATAATTTATGGAATAATGTACTGATCACCCAACTGAAAACATTTTCGTAATCTACATAATCGAATCAATCAATAAAATAGTACAATAGTTTCATGAAGGAACTTTTATTTTTTTGAAAATTTTCTAAGGGATAGGTATGGAAAATTTCACGAAAATTTTTGGACAAAAAATTTTTCGGATAGAATCGAAATTCGGCTGATCAGAGATCGTCAATTATGACACCGCTCACCAATTCTTCGTGAAGCTACCGGTTTCCAGGAAATTTGAACTCGAAATTTGGGAAAAAATGGAATTTCCCTCTAAAAATCGTTATATCTCCTGAATTATTCGTCACAGATCCCTCAAATAAAGTGTTTTTCAAACTTCGAGTCACGCTCTAAAACATAGTGAGGTTTCAAGCGCGTAGCCCACATGCAGAAGAAGTTGCAGCTTCGGGAATATTATAAATTTTTCATTCGAAAATTTCAGAGATTTGCCTATAATTTATGGAATAATGTACTGATCACCCAACTGAAAACATTTTCGTAATCTACATAGTCGAATCAATCAATGAAATAGTACAATAGTTTCATGAAAGAACTTTTATTTTTTTGAAAATTTTCTAAGGGTTAGGTATGGAAAATTTTACGAAAATTTTTGGACAAAAAATTTTTCGGGTGAAATCGAAATCCGGCTAATCAGAGATCGTCAATTATGACACCGCTCACCGATTCTTCGTGAAGCTACCGGTTTCCAGGAAATTTGAACTCGAAATTTGGGAAAAAATGGAATTTCCCTCTATAAATCGTTATATCTCCTGAATTATTCGTCACAGATCCCTCAAATAAAGCGTTTCTCAAACTTCGAGTCACGCTCTAAAACATAGTGAGGTTTCAAGGGCGTAGCCCACGAGCAGAAGAAGTTGCAGCTTCGGGAATATTATAAATTTTTCCTTCGAAAATTTCAGATTTTTGCCTATAATTTATGGAATAATGTACTGATCACCCAACTGAGAGCATTTTCGTAATCTACATAGTCGAATCAATCAATAAAATAGTACAATAGTCTCATGAAGGAACTTTTATTTTTTTGAAAATTTTCTAAGGGATAGGTATGGAAAATTTTACGAAAATTTTTGGACAAAAAATTTTTCGGGTGAAATCGAAATTTCGCTAATCAGAGATCGTCAATTATGGCACCGCTCACTGATTCTTCGTGAAGCTACCGGTTTCCAGGAAATTTGAACTCGAAATTTTGGAAAAAATGGAATTTCCCTCTATAAATCGTTATATCTCCTGAATTATTCGTCACAGATCCCTCAAATAAAGTGTTTTTCAAACTTCGAGTCACGCTCTAAAACATAGTGAGGTTTCAAGCGCGTAGCCCACATGCAGAAGAAGTTGCAGCTTCGGGAATATTATAAATTTTTCATTCGAAAATTTCAGATTTTTGCCTATAATTTATGGAATAATGTACTGATCACCCAACTGAGAGCATTTTCGTAATCTACATAGTCGAATCAATCAATAAAATGGTACAATAGTCTCATGAAGGAACTTTTATTTTTTTGAAAATTTTCTAAGGGTTAGGTATGGAAAATTTTACGAAAATTTTTGGACAAAAAATTTTTCGGATAGAATCGAAATTCGGCTAATCAGAGATCGTCAATTATGACACCGCTCACCAATTCTTCGTGAAGCTACCGGTTTCCAGGAAATTTGAACTCGAAATTTGGGAAAAAATGGAATTTCCCTCTAAAAATCGTTATATCTCCTGAATTATTCGTCACAGATCCTTCAAATAAATCGTTTCTCAAACTTCGAGTCACGCTCTAAAACATAGTGAGGTTTCAAGTGCGTAGCCCACATGCAGAAGAAGTTGCAGCTTCGGGAATATTATAAATTTTTCATTCGAAAATTTCAGATTTTTGCCTATAATTTATGGAATAATGTACTGATCACCCAACTGAGAGCATTTTCGTAATCTACATAGTCGAATCAATCAATAAAATGGTACAATAGTCTCATGAAGGAACTTTTATTTTTTTGAAAATTTTCTAAGGGTTAGGTATGGAAAATTTTACGAAAATTTTTGGACAAAAAATTTTTCGGGTGAAATCGAAATTTGGCTAATCAGAGATCGTCAATTATGGCACCCCTCACCGATTCTTCGTGAAGCTACCGGTTTCCAGGAAATTTGAACTCGAAATTTGGGAAAAAATGGAATTTCCCTCTATAAATCGTTATATCTCCTGAATTATTCGTCACAGATCCCTCAAATAAAGTGTTTTTCAAACTTCGAGTCACGCTCTAGAACATAGTGAGGTTTCAAGCGCGTAGCCCACGTGCAGAAGAAGAAGCAGCTTCGGGAATATTATAAATTTTTCCTTCGAAAATTTCAGAGATTTGCCTATAATTTATGGAATAATGTACTGATCACCCAACTGAAAACATTTTCGTAATCTACATAGTCGAATCAATCAATGAAATAGTACAATAGTTTCATGAAAGAACTTTTATTTTTTTGAAAATTTTCTAAGGGTTAGGTATGGAAAATTTTACGAAAATTTTTGGACAAAAAATTTTTCGGGTGAAATCGAAATCCGGCTAATCAGAGATCGTCAATTATGACACCGCTCACCGATTCTTCGTGAAGCTACCGGTTTCCAGGAAATTTGAACTCGAAATTTGGGAAAAAATGGAATTTCCCTCTATAAATCGTTATATCTCCTGAATTATTCGTCACAGATCCCTCAAATAAAGCGTTTCTCAAACTTCGAGTCACGCTCTAAAACATAGTGAGGTTTCAAGGGCGTAGCCCACGAGCAGAAGAAGTTGCAGCTTCGGGAATATTATAAATTTTTCCTTCGAAAATTTCAGATTTTTGCCTATAATTTATGGAATAATGTACTGATCACCCAACTGAGAGCATTTTCGTAATCTACATAGTCGAATCAATCAATAAAATGGTACAATAGTCTCATGAAGGAACTTTTATTTTTTTGAAAATTTTCTAAGGGTTAGGTATGGAAAATTTTACGAAAATTTTTGGACAAAAAATTTTTCGGGTGAAATCGAAATTCGGCTAATCAGAGATCGTCAATTATGGCACCGCTCACCGATTTTTCGTGAAGCTACCGGTTTCCAGGAAATTTGAACTCGAAATTTGGGAAAAAATGGAATTTCGCTCTAAAAATCGTTATATCCCCTGAATTATTCGTTACAGATCCCTCAAATAAAGCGTTTTTCAAACTTCGAGTCACGCTCTAAAACATAGTGAGGTTTCAAGCGCGTAGCCCACGTGCAGAAGAAGTTGCAGCTTCGGGAATATTATAAATTTTTCCTTCGAAAATTTCAGATTTCTGCCTATAATTTATGGAATAATGAACTGATCACCCAACTGAGAGCATTTTCGTAATCTACATAGTCGAATCAATCAATAAAATGATACAATAGTCTTATGAAGGAACTTTTATTTTTTTGAAAATTTTCTAAGGGAAAATTTTACGAAAATTTTTGGACAAAAATTTTTCGGGTGAAATCGAAATTCGGCTAATCAGAGATCGTCAATTATGGCACCGCTCAACGATTCTTCGTGAAGCTACCGGTTTCCAGGAAATTTGAACTCGAAATTTGGGAAAAAATGGAATTTCCCTCTAAAAATCGTTATATCTCCTGAATTATTCGTCACAGATCCCTCAAATAAAGCGTTTCTCAAACTTCGAGTCACGCTCTAAAACATAGTGAGGTTTCAAGGGCGTAGCCCACGAGCAGAAGAAGTTGCAGCTTCGGGAATATTATAAATTTTTCCTTCGAAAATTTCAGATTTTTGCCTATAATTTATGGAATAATGTACTGATCACCCAACTGAGAGCATTTTCGTAATCTACATAGTCGAATCAATCAATAAAATGGTACAATAGTCTCATGAAGGAACTTTTATTTTTTTGAAAATTTTCTAAGGGTTAGGTATGGAAAATTTTACGAAAATTTTTGGACAAAAAATTTTTCGGGTGGAATCGAAATTCGGCTAATCAGAGATCGTCAATTATGGCACCGCTCACCGATTCTTCGTGAAGCTACCGGTTTCCAGGAAATTTGAACTCGAAATTTGGGAAAAAATGGAATTTCCCTCTAAAAATCGTTATATCTCCTGAATTATTCGTCACAGATCCCTCAAATAAAGTGTTTTTCAAATTTCGAGTCACGCTCTAAAACAAAGTGAGGTTTCAAGCGCGTAGTCCACGTGCAAAAGAAGTTGCAGCTTCGGGAATATTATAAGTTTTTCCTTCGAAAATTTCAGATTTTTGCCTATAATTTATGGAATAATGTACTGATCACCCAACTGAAAACATTTTCGTAATCTACATAGTCGAATCAATCAATAAAATAGTACAATAGTTTCATGAAGGAACTTTTATTTTGTTGAAAATTTTCTAAGGGTGTATGGAAAATTTTACGAAAATTTTTGGACAAAAAATTTTTCGGATAGAATCGAAATTCGGCTAATCAGAGATCGTCAATTATGACACCGCTCACCAATTCTTCGTGAAGCTACCGGTTTCCAGCAAATTTGAACTCGAAATTTGGGAAAAAATGGAATTTCCCTCTAAAAATCGTTATATCTCCTGAATTATTCGTCACAGATCCCTCAAATGAAGCGTTTTTCAAATTTCGAGTCACGCTCTAAAACATAGTAAGGTTTCAAGTGCGTAGCAAACGTGCAGAAGAAGTTGCAGCTTCGGGAATATTATAAATTTTTCCTTCGAAAATTTCAGATTTTTGCCTATAATTTATGGAATAATGTACTGATCACCCAACTGAGAGCATTTTCGTAATCTACATAGTCGAATCAATCAATAAAATAGTACAATAGTCTCATGAAGGAACTTTTATTTTTTTGAAAATTTTCTAAGGGATAGGTATGGAAAATTTTACGAAAATTTTTGGACAAAAAATTTTTCGGGTGAAATCGAAATTCGGCTTATCAGAGATCGTCAATTATGGCACCGCACACCGATTCTTCGTGAAGCTACCGGTTTCCAGGAAATTTGAACTCAAAATTTGGGAAAAAATGGAATTTCCCTCTAAAAATCGTTATATCTCCTGAATTATTCGTCACAGATCCTTCAAATAAAGCGTTTTTCAAACTCCGAGTCACGCTCTATAACATAGTGAGTTTTCAAGCGCGTAGCTCACGTGCAGAAGAAGTTGCAGCTTCGGGAATATTATAAATTTTTCCTTCGAAAATTTCAGATTTTTGCCTATAATTTATGGAATAATGTACTGATCACCCAACTGAAAGCATTTTCGTAATCTACATAGTCGAATCAATCAATAAAATGGTACAATAGTCTCATGAAGGAACTTCTATTTTTTTGAAAATTTTCTAAGGGTGTATGGAAAATTTTACGAAAATTTTTGGACAAAAAATTTTTCGGGTGAAATCGAAATTTCGCTAATCAGAGATCGTCAATTATGGCACCGCTCACTGATTCTTCGTGAAGCTACCGGTTTCCAGGAAATTTGAACTCGAAATTTTGGAAAAAATGGAATTTCCCTCTATAAATCGTTATATCTCCTGAATTATTCGTCACAGATCCCTCAAATAAAGTGTTTTTCAAACTTCGAGTCACGCTCTAAAACATAGTGAGGTTTCAAGCGCGTAGCCCACGTGCAGAAGAAGTTGCAGTTTCGGGAATATTATAAGTTTTTCCTTCGAAAATTTCAGATTTTTGCCTATAATTTATGGAATAATGTACTGATCACCCAACTGAAAACATTTTCGTAATCTACATAATCGAATCAATCAATAAAATAGTACAATAGTTTCATGAAGGAACTTTTATTTTTTTGAAAATTTTCTAAGGGATAGGTATGGAAAATTTTACGAAAATTTTTGGACAAAAAATTTTTCGGGTGAAATCGAAATTCGGCTTATCAGAGATCGTCAATTATGGCACCGCTCACCGATTCTTCGTGAAGCTACCGGTTTCCAGGAAATTTGAACTCGAAATTTTGGAAAAAATGGAATTTCCCTCTATAAATCGTTATATCTCCTGAATTATTCTTCACAGACCCCTCAAATAAAGCGTTTTTCAAACTTCAAGTCACTACTAAAACATAGTGAGGTTTCAAGCGCGTAGCCCACGTGCAGAAGAAGTTGCAGCTTCGGGAATATTATAAATTTTTCCTTCGAAAATTTCAGATTTTTGCCTATAATTTATGGAATAATGTACTGATCACCCAACTGAGAGCATTTTCGTAATCTACATAGTCGAATCAATCAATAAAATGGTACAATAGCCTCATGAAGGAACTTTTATTTTTTCGAGAATTTACTAAGGGTTGGGTATGGAAAATTTTACGAAAATTTTTGGACAAAAAATTTTTCGGGTGGAATCGAAATTCGGCTAATCAGAGATCGTCAATTATGGCACCTCTCACCGATTCTTCGTGAAGCTACCGGTTTCCAGGAAATTTGAACTCGAAATTTGGGAAAAAATGGAATTTCCCTCTAAAAATCGTTATATCTCCTGAATTATTCGTCACAGATCCCTCAAATAAAGCGTTTTTCAAACTTCGAGTCACACTCTAAAACATAGTGCGGTTTCAAGCGTGTAGCTCACGTGCAGAAGAAGTTGCAGCTTCGGGAATATTATAAATTTTTCCTTCGAAAATTTCAGATTTTTGCCTATAATTTATGGAATAATGTACTGATCACCCAACTGAGAGCATTTTCGTAATCTACATAGTCGAATCAATCAATAAAATGGTACAATAGTCTCATGAAGGAACTTTAATTTTTTTGAAAATTTTCTAAGGGTTAGGTATGGAAAATTTTACGAAAATTTTTGGACAAAAAATTTTTCGGGTGAAATCGAAATTCGGCTAATCAGAGATCGTCAATTATGGCACCGCTCACCGATTTTTCGTGAAGCTACCGGTTTCCAGGAAATTTGAACTCGAAATTTGGGAAAAAATGGAATTTCGCTCTAAAAATCGTTATATCCCCTGAATTATTCGTTACAGATCCCTCAAATAAAGCGTTTTTCAAACTTCGAGTCACGCTCTAAAACATAGTGAGGTTTCAAGCGCGTAGCCCACGTGCAGAAGAAGTTGCAGCTTCGGGAATATTATAAATTTTTCCTTCGAAAATTTCAGATTTCTGCCTATAATTTATGGAATAATGAACTGATCACCCAACTGAGAGCATTTTCGTAATCTACATAGTCGAATCAATCAATAAAATGATACAATAGTCTTATGAAGGAACTTTTATTTTTTTGAAAATTTTCTAAGGGAAAATTTTACGAAAATTTTTGGACAAAAATTTTTCGGGTGAAATCGAAATTCGGCTAATCAGAGATCGTCAATTATGGCACCGCTCAACGATTCTTCGTGAAGCTACCGGTTTCCAGGAAATTTGAACTCGAAATTTGGGAAAAAATGGAATTTCCCTCTAAAAATCGTTATATCTCCTGAATTATTCGTCACAGATCCTTCAAATAAAGCGTTTCTCAAACTTCGAGTCACGCTCTAAAACATAGTGAGGTTTCAAGTGCGTAGCCCACATGCAGAAGAAGTTGCAGCTTCGGGAATATTATAAATTTTTCATTCGAAAATTTCAGATTTTTGCCTATAATTTATGGAATAATGTACTGATCACCCAACTGAGAGCATTTTCGTAATCTACATAGTCGAATCAATCAATAAAATGGTACAATAGTCTCATGAAGGAACTTTTATTTTTTTGAAAATTTTCTAAGGGTTAGGTATGGAAAATTTTACGAAAATTTTTGGACAAAAAATTTTTCGGGTGAAATCGAAATTTGGCTAATCAGAGATCGTCAATTATGGCACCCCTCACCGATTCTTCGTGAAGCTACCGGTTTCCAGGAAATTTGAACTCGAAATTTGGGAAAAAATGGAATTTCCCTCTATAAATCGTTATATCTCCTGAATTATTCGTCACAGATCCCTCAAATAAAGTGTTTTTCAAACTTCGAGTCACGCTCTAGAACATAGTGAGGTTTCAAGCGCGTAGCCCACGTGCAGAAGAAGAAGCAGCTTCGGGAATATTATAAATTTTTCCTTCGAAAATTTCAGAGATTTGCCTATAATTTATGGAATAATGTACTGATCACCCAACTGAAAACATTTTCGTAATCTACATAGTCGAATCAATCAATGAAATAGTACAATAGTTTCATGAAAGAACTTTTATTTTTTTGAAAATTTTCTAAGGGTTAGGTATGGAAAATTTTACGAAAATTTTTGGACAAAAAATTTTTCGGGTGAAATCGAAATCCGGCTAATCAGAGATCGTCAATTATGACACCGCTCACCGATTCTTCGTGAAGCTACCGGTTTCCAGGAAATTTGAACTCGAAATTTGGGAAAAAATGGAATTTCCCTCTATAAATCGTTATATCTCCTGAATTATTCGTCACAGATCCCTCAAATAAAGCGTTTCTCAAACTTCGAGTCACGCTCTAAAACATAGTGAGGTTTCAAGGGCGTAGCCCACGAGCAGAAGAAGTTGCAGCTTCGGGAATATTATAAATTTTTCCTTCGAAAATTTCAGATTTTTGCCTATAATTTATGGAATAATGTACTGATCACCCAACTGAGAGCATTTTCGTAATCTACATAGTCGAATCAATCAATAAAATGGTACAATAGTCTCATGAAGGAACTTTTATTTTTTTGAAAATTTTCTAAGGGTTAGGTATGGAAAATTTTACGAAAATTTTTGGACAAAAAATTTTTCGGGTGGAATCGAAATTCGGCTAATCAGAGATCGTCAATTATGGCACCGCTCACCGATTCTTCGTGAAGCTACCGGTTTCCAGGAAATTTGAACTCGAAATTTGGGAAAAAATGGAATTTCCCTCTAAAAATCGTTATATCTCCTGAATTATTCGTCACAGATCCCTCAAATAAAGTGTTTTTCAAATTTCGAGTCACGCTCTAAAACAAAGTGAGGTTTCAAGCGCGTAGTCCACGTGCAAAAGAAGTTGCAGCTTCGGGAATATTATAAGTTTTTCCTTCGAAAATTTCAGATTTTTGCCTATAATTTATGGAATAATGTACTGATCACCCAACTGAAAACATTTTCGTAATCTACATAGTCGAATCAATCAATAAAATAGTACAATAGTTTCATGAAGGAACTTTTATTTTGTTGAAAATTTTCTAAGGGTGTATGGAAAATTTTACGAAAATTTTTGGACAAAAAATTTTTCGGATAGAATCGAAATTCGGCTAATCAGAGATCGTCAATTATGACACCGCTCACCAATTCTTCGTGAAGCTACCGGTTTCCAGCAAATTTGAACTCGAAATTTGGGAAAAAATGGAATTTCCCTCTAAAAATCGTTATATCTCCTGAATTATTCGTCACAGATCCCTCAAATGAAGCGTTTTTCAAATTTCGAGTCACGCTCTAAAACATAGTAAGGTTTCAAGTGCGTAGCAAACGTGCAGAAGAAGTTGCAGCTTCGGGAATATTATAAATTTTTCCTTCGAAAATTTCAGATTTTTGCCTATAATTTATGGAATAATGTACTGATCACCCAACTGAGAGCATTTTCGTAATCTACATAGTCGAATCAATCAATAAAATAGTACAATAGTCTCATGAAGGAACTTTTATTTTTTTGAAAATTTTCTAAGGGATAGGTATGGAAAATTTTACGAAAATTTTTGGACAAAAAATTTTTCGGGTGAAATCGAAATTCGGCTTATCAGAGATCGTCAATTATGGCACCGCACACCGATTCTTCGTGAAGCTACCGGTTTCCAGGAAATTTGAACTCAAAATTTGGGAAAAAATGGAATTTCCCTCTAAAAATCGTTATATCTCCTGAATTATTCGTCACAGATCCTTCAAATAAAGCGTTTTTCAAACTCCGAGTCACGCTCTATAACATAGTGAGTTTTCAAGCGCGTAGCTCACGTGCAGAAGAAGTTGCAGCTTCGGGAATATTATAAATTTTTCCTTCGAAAATTTCAGATTTTTGCCTATAATTTATGGAATAATGTACTGATCACCCAACTGAAAGCATTTTCGTAATCTACATAGTCGAATCAATCAATAAAATGGTACAATAGTCTCATGAAGGAACTTCTATTTTTTTGAAAATTTTCTAAGGGTGTATGGAAAATTTTACGAAAATTTTTGGACAAAAAATTTTTCGGGTGAAATCGAAATTTCGCTAATCAGAGATCGTCAATTATGGCACCGCTCACTGATTCTTCGTGAAGCTACCGGTTTCCAGGAAATTTGAACTCGAAATTTTGGAAAAAATGGAATTTCCCTCTATAAATCGTTATATCTCCTGAATTATTCGTCACAGATCCCTCAAATAAAGTGTTTTTCAAACTTCGAGTCACGCTCTAAAACATAGTGAGGTTTCAAGCGCGTAGCCCACGTGCAGAAGAAGTTGCAGTTTCGGGAATATTATAAGTTTTTCCTTCGAAAATTTCAGATTTTTGCCTATAATTTATGGAATAATGTACTGATCACCCAACTGAAAACATTTTCGTAATCTACATAATCGAATCAATCAATAAAATAGTACAATAGTTTCATGAAGGAACTTTTATTTTTTTGAAAATTTTCTAAGGGATAGGTATGGAAAATTTCACGAAAATTTTTGGACAAAAAATTTTTCGGGTGAAATCGAAATTCGGCTTATCAGAGATCGTCAATTATGGCACCGCTCACCGATTCTTCGTGAAGCTACCGGTTTCCAGGAAATTTGAACTCGAAATTTTGGAAAAAATGGAATTTCCCTCTATAAATCGTTATATCTCCTGAATTATTCGTCACAGATCCCTCAAATAAAGTGTTTTTCAAACTTCGAGTCACGCTCTAAAACATAGTGAGGTTTCAAGCGCGTAGCCCACGTGCAGAAGAAGTTGCAGCTTCGGGAATTTTATAAGTTTTTCCTTCGAAAATTTCAGATTTTTGCCTATAATTTATGGAATAATGTACTGATCACCCAACTGAGAGCATTTTCGTAATCTACATAGTCGAATCAATCAATAAAATGGTACAATAGCCTCATGAAGGAACTTTTATTTTTTCGAGAATTTTCTAAGGGTTGGGTATGGAAAATTTTACGAAAATTTTTGGACAAAAAATTTTTCGGGTGGAATCGAAATTCGGCTAATCAGAGATCGTCAATTATGGCACCTCTCACCGATTCTTCGTGAAGCTACCGGTTTCCAGGAAATTTGAACTCGAAATTTGGGAAAAAATGGAATTTCCCTCTAAAAATCGTTATATCTCCTGAATTATTCGTCACAGATCCCTCAAATGAAGCGTTTTTCAAATTTCGAGTCACGCTCTAAAACATAGTGAGTTTTCAAGCGCGTAGCTCACGTGCAGAAGAAGTTGCAGCTTCGGGAATATTATAAATTTTTCCTTCGAAAATTTCAGATTTTTGCCTATAATTTATGGAATAATGTACTGATCACCCAACTGAGAGCATTTTCGTAATCTACATAGTCGAATCAATCAATAAAATAGTACAATAGTCTCATGAAGGAACTTTTATTTCTTTGAAAATTTTCTAAGGGTTAGGTATGGAAAATTTTACGAAAATTTTTGGACAAAAAATTTTTCGGGTGAAATCGAAATTCGGCTTATCAGAGATCGTCAATTATGGCACCGCTCACCGATTCTTCGTGAAGCTAACGGTTTCCAGGAAATTTGAACTCGAAATTTGGGAAAAAATGGAATTTCCCTCTAAAAATCGTTATATCTCCTGAATTATTCGTCACAGATCCCTCAAATAAAGCGTTTTTCAAACTTCGAGTCACACTCTAAAACATAGTGCGGTTTCAAGCGTGTAGCTCACGTGCAGAAGAAGTTGCAGCTTCGGGAATATTATAAATTTTTCCTTCGAAAATTTCAGATTCTTGCCTATAATTTATGGAATAATGTACTGATCACCCAACTGAGAGCATTTTCGTAATCTACATAGTCGAATCAATCAATAAAATGGTACAATAGTCTCATGAAGGAACTTTTATTTTTTTGAAAATTTTCTAAGGGTTAGGTATGGAAAATTTTACGAAAATTTTTGGAAAATAAATTTTTCGGGTGGAATCGAAATTCGGCTAATCAGAGATCGTCAATTATGGCACCGCTCACCGATTCTTCGTGAAGCTACCAGTTTCCAGGAAATTTGAACTCGAAATTTGGGAAAAAATGGAATTTCCCTCTAAAAATCGTTATATCTCCTGAATTATTCGTCACAGATCCCTCAAATAAAGCGTTTTTCAAACTTCGAGTCAAGCTCTAAAACATAGTGAGGTTTCAAGCGCGTAGCCCACGTGCAGAAGAAGTTGCAGCTTCGGGAATATTATAAATTTTTCCTTCGAAAATTTCAGATTTTTGCCTATAATTTATGGAATAATGTACTGATAACCCAACTGAGAGCATTTTCGTAATCTACATAGTCGAATCAATCAATAAAATGAAACAATAGTCTCATGAAGGAACTTTTATTTTTTTGAAAATTTTCTAAGGGTTAGGTATGGAAAATTTTACAAAAATTTTTGGACAATAAATTTTTCAGGTGGAATCGAAATTCGGCTAATCAGAGATCGTCAATTATGGCACCGCTCACCGATTCTTCGTGAAGCTACCAGTTTCCAGGAAATTTGAACTCGAAATTTGGGAAAAAATGGAATTTCCCTCTAAAAATCGTTATATCTCCTGAATTATTCGTCACAGATCCCTAAAATAAAGTGTTTTTCAAACTTCGAGTCACGCTCTAAAACATAGTGAGGTTTCAAGCGCGTAGCCCACGTGCAGAAGAAGTTGCAGCTTCAGGAATATTATAAATTTTTCCTTCGAAAATTTCAGATTTTTGCCTATTATTTATGGAATAATGTACTGATCACCCAACTGAAAACATTTTCGTAATCTACATAGTCGAATCAATCAATAAAATGGTACAATAGTCTCATGAAGGAACTTTTATTTTTTTGAAAATTTTCTAAGGGTTAGGTATGGAAAATTTTACGAAAATTTTTGGAAAATACATTTTTCGGGTGGAATCGAAATTCGGCTGATCAGAGATCGTCAATTATGGCACCGCTCACCGATTCTTCGTGAAGCTACCAGTTTCCAGGAAATTTGAACTCGAAATTTGGGAAAAAATGGAATTTCCCTCTAAAAATCGTTATATCTCCTGAATTATTCGTCACAGATCCCTCAAATAAAGCGTTTTTCAAACTTCGAGTCACGCTCTAAAACATAGTGAGGTTTCGAGCGCGTAGCCCACGTGCAGAAGAAGTTGCAGCTTCGGGAATATTATAAATTTTTCCTTCGAAAATTTCAGATTTTTGCCTATAATTTATGGAATAATGTACTGATAACCCAACTGAGAGCATTTTCGTAATCTACATAGTCGAATCAATCAATAAAATGAAACAATAGTCTCATGAAGGAACTTTTATTTTTTTGAAAATTTTCTAAGGATTAGGTATGGAAAATTTTACAAAAATTTTTGGACAATAAATTTTTCGGGTGGAATCGAAATTCGGCTAATCAGAGATCGTCAATTATGGCTCACCGATTCTTCGTGAAGCTACCAGTTTCCAGGAAATTTGAACTCGAAATTTGGGAAAAAATGGAATTTCCCCCTAAAAATCGTTATATCTCCTGAATTATTCGTCACAGATCCCTCAAATAAAGTGTTTTTCAAACTTCGAGTCACGCTCTAAAACATAGTGAGGTTTCGAGCGCGTAGCCCACGTGCAGAAGAAGTTGCAGCTTCGGGAATATTATAAATTTTTCCTTCGAAAATTTCAGATTTTTGCCTATAATTTATGGAATAATGTACTGATCACCCAACTGAGAGCATTTTCGTAATCTACATAGTCGAATCAATCAATAAAATGGTACAATAGTCTCATGAAGGAACTTTAATTTTTTTGAAAATTTTCTAAGGGTTAGGTATGGAAAATTTTACGAAAATTTTTGGACAAAAAATTTTTCGGGTGAAATCGAAATTCGGCTAATCAGAGATCGTCAATTATGGCACCGCTCACCGATTCTTCGTGAAGCTACCGGTTTCCAGGAAATTTGAACTCGAAATTTGGGAAAAATGGAATTTCGCTCTAAAAATCGTTATATCCCCTGAATTATTCGTTACAGATCCCTCAAATAAAGCGTTTTTCAAACTTCGAGTCACGCTCTAAAACATAGTGAGGTTTCAAGCGCGTAGCCCACGTGCAGAAGAAGTTGCAGCTTCGGGAATATTATAAATTTTTCCTTCGAAAATTTCAGATTTTTGCCTATAATTTATGGAATAATGTACTGATCACCCAACTGAGAGCATTTTCGTAATCTACATAGTCGAATCAATCAATAAAATAGTACAATAGTCTCATGAAGGAACTTTTATTTTTTTGAAAATTTTCTAAGGGTTAGGTATGGAAAATTTTACGAAAATTTTTGGACAAAAAATTTTTCGGGTGAAATCGAAATTCGGCTTATCAGAGATCGTCAATTATGGCGTCGCTCACCGATTCTTCGTGAAGCTAACGGTTTCCAGGAAATTTGAACTCGAAATTTGGGAAAAAATGGAATTTCCCTCTAAAAATCGTTATATCTCCTGAATTATTCGTCACAGATCCCTCAAATAAAGCGTTTTTCAAACTTCGAGTCACACTCTAAAACATAGTGCGGTTTCAAGCGTGTAGCTCACGAGCAGAAGAAGTTGCAGCTTCAGGAATATTATAAATTTTTCCTTCGAAAATTACAGATTTTTGCCTATAATTTATGGAATAATGTACTGATCACCCAACTGAGAGCATGTTCGTAATCTACAAAGTCGAATCAATCAATAAAATGGTACAATAGTCTCATGAAGGAACTTTTATTTTTTTGAAAATTTTCTAAGGGTTAGGTATGGAAAATTTTACGAAAATTTTTGGACAAAAACTTTTTTATAATTTATGGAATAATGTACTGATAACCCAACTGAGAGCATTTTCGTAATCTACATAGTCGAATCAATCAATAAAATGAAACAATAGTCTCATGAAGGAACTTTCATTTTTTTGAAAATTTTCTAAGGGTAAGGTATGGAAAATTTTACAAAAATTTTTGGAAAATAAATTTTTCAGGTGGAATCGAAATTCGGCTAATCAGAGATCGTCAATTATGGCACCGCTCACCGATTCTTCGTGAAGCTACCAGTTTCCAGGAAATTTGAACTCGAAATTTGGGAAAAAATGGAATTTCCCTCTAAAAATCGTTATATCTCCTGAATTATTCGTCACAGATCCCTCAAATAAAGTGTTTTTCAAACTTCGAGTCACGCTCTAAAACATAGTGAGGTTTCAAGCGCGTAGCCCACGTGCAGAAGAAGTTGCAGCTTCGGGAATATTATAAATTTTTCCTTCGAAAATTTCAGATTTTTGCCTATAATTTATGGAATAATGTACTGATCACCCAACTGAAAACATTTTCGTAATCTACATAGTCGAATCAATCAATAAAATAGTACAATAGTTTCATGAAGGAACTTTTATTTTTTTGAAAATTTTCTAAGGGTTAGGTATGGAAAATTTTACGAAAATTTTTGGACAAAAAATTTTTCGGGTTGAATCGAAATTCGGCTAATCAGAGATCGTCAATTATGGCACCGCTCACCGATTCTTCGTGAAGCTACCGGTTTCCAGGAAATTTGAACTCAAAATTTGGGAAAAAATGGAATTTCCCTCTAAAAATCGTTATATCTCCTGAATTATTCGTCACAGATCCTTCAAATAAAGCGTTTTGCAAACTCCGAGTCACGCTCTAAAACATAGTGAGTTTTCAAGCGCGTAGCTCACGTGCAGAAGAAGTTGCAGCTTCGGGAATATTATAAATTTTTCCTTCGAAAATTTCAGATTTTTGCCTATAATTTATGGAATAATGTACTGATCACCCAACTGAAAGCATTTTCGTAATCTACATAGTCGAATCAATCAATAAAATGGTACAATAGTCTCATGAAGGAACTTTTATTTTTTTGAAAATTTTCTAAGGGTTAGGTATGGAAAATTTTACGAAAATTTTTGGACAAAAACTTTTTTATAATTTATGGAATAATGTACTGATAACCCAACTGAGAGCATTTTCGTAATCTACATAGTCGAATCAATCAATAAAATGGTACAATAGTCTCATGAAGGAACTTTTATTTTTTTGAAAATTTTCTAAGGGTTAGGTATGGAAAATTTTACGAAAATTTTTGGACAAAAAATTTTTCGGGTGGAATCGAAATTCGGCTAATCAGAGATCGTCAATTATGGCACCGCTCACCGATTCTTCGTGAAGCTACCGGTTTCCAGGAAATTTGAACTCGAAATTTGGGAAAAAATGGAATTTCCCTCTAAAAATCGTTATATCTCCTGAATTATTCGTCACAGATCCCTCAAATGAAGCGTTTTTCAAATTTCGAGTCACGCTCTAAAACATAGTAAGGTTTCAAGTGCGTAGCAAACGTGCAGAAGAAGTTGCAGCTTCGGGAATATTATAAATTTTTCCTTCGAAAATTTCAGATTTTTGCCTATAATTTATGGAATAATGTACTGATCACCCAACTGAGAGCATTTTCGTAATCTACATAGTCGAATCAATCAATAAAATGGTACAATAGTCTCATGAAGGAACTTTTATTTTTTTGAAAATTTTCTAAGGGATAGGTATGGAAAATTTTACGAAAATTTTTGGACAAAAAATTTTTCGGGTGAAATCGAAATTCGGCTTATCAGAGATCGTCAATTATGGCACCGCTCACCGATTCTTCGTGAAGCTACCGGTTTCCAGGAAATTTGAACTCAAAATTTGGGAAAAAATGGAATTTCCCTCTAAAAATCGTTATATCTCCTGAATTATTCGTCACAGATCCTTCAAATAAAGCGTTTTTCAAACTCCGAGTCACGCTCTATAACATAGTGAGTTTTCAAGCGCGTAGCTCACGTGCAGAAGAAGTTGCAGCTTCGGGAATATTATAAATTTTTCCTTCGAAAATTTCAGATTTTTGCCTATAATTTATGGAATAATGTACTGATCACCCAACTGAAAGCATTTTCGTAATCTACATAGTCGAATCAATCAATAAAATGGTACAATAGTCTCATGAAGGAACTTTTATTTTTTTGAAAATTTTCTAAGGGTGTATGGAAAATTTTACGAAAATTTTTGGACAAAAAATTTTTCGGGTGAAATCGAAATTTCGCTAATCAGAGATCGTCAATTATGGCACCGCTCACTGATTCTTCGTGAAGCTACCGGTTTCCAGGAAATTTGAACTCGAAATTTTGGAAAAAATGGAATTTCCCTCTATAAATCGTTATATCTCCTGAATTATTCGTCACAGATCCCTCAAATAAAGTGTTTTTCAAACTTCGAGTCACGCTCTAAAACATAGTGAGGTTTCAAGCGCGTAGCCCACGTGCAGAAGAAGTTGCAGTTTCGGGAATATTATAAGTTTTTCCTTCGAAAATTTCAGATTTTTGCCTATAATTTATGGAATAATGTACTGATCACCCAACTGAAAACATTTTCGTAATCTACATAGTCGAATCAATCAATAAAATAGTACAATAGTTTCATGAAGGAACTTTTATTTTTTTGAAAATTTTCTAAGGGATAGGTATGGAAAATTTTACGAAAATTTTTGGACAAAAAATTTTTCGGGTGAAATCGAAATTCGGCTTATCAGAGATCGTCAATTATGGCACCGCTCACCGATTCTTCGTGAAGCTACCGGTTTCCAGGAAATTTGAACTCGAAATTTTGGAAAAAATGGAATTTCCCTCTATAAATCGTTATATCTCCTGAATTATTCGTCACAGATCCCTCAAATAAAGTGTTTTTCAAACTTCGAGTCACGCTCTAAAACATAGTGAGGTTTCAAGCGCGTAGCCCACGTGCAGAAGAAGTTGCAGCTTCGGGAATTTTATAAGTTTTTCCTTCGAAAATTTCAGATTTTTGCCTATAATTTATGGAATAATGTACTGATCACCCAACTGAGAGCATTTTCGTAATCTACATAGTCGAATCAATCAATAAAATGGTACAATAGCCTCATGAAGGAACTTTTATTTTTTCGAGAATTTTCTAAGGGTTGGGTATGGAAAATTTTACGAAAATTTTTGGACAAAAAATTTTTCGGGTGGAATCGAAATTCGGCTAATCAGAGATCGTCAATTATGGCACCTCTCACCGATTCTTCGTGAAGCTACCGGTTTCCAGGAAATTTGAACTCGAAATTTGGGAAAAAATGGAATTTCCCTCTAAAAATCGTTATATCTCCTGAATTATTCGTCACAGATCCCTCAAATGAAGCGTTTTTCAAATTTCGAGTCACGCTCTAAAACATAGTGAGTTTTCAAGCGCGTAGCTCACGTGCAGAAGAAGTTGCAGCTTCGGGAATATTATAAATTTTTCCTTCGAAAATTTCAGATTTTTGCCTATAATTTATGGAATAATGTACTGATCACCCAACTGAGAGCATTTTCGTAATCTACATAGTCGAATCAATCAATAAAATAGTACAATAGTCTCATGAAGGAACTTTTATTTCTTTGAAAATTTTCTAAGGGTTAGGTATGGAAAATTTTACGAAAATTTTTGGACAAAAAATTTTTCGGGTGAAATCGAAATTCGGCTTATCAGAGATCGTCAATTATGGCACCGCTCACCGATTCTTCGTGAAGCTAACGGTTTCCAGGAAATTTGAACTCGAAATTTGGGAAAAAATGGAATTTCCCTCTAAAAATCGTTATATCTCCTGAATTATTCGTCACAGATCCCTCAAATAAAGCGTTTTTCAAACTTCGAGTCACACTCTAAAACATAGTGCGGTTTCAAGCGTGTAGCTCACGTGCAGAAGAAGTTGCAGCTTCGGGAATATTATAAATTTTTCCTTCGAAAATTTCAGATTTTTGCCTATAATTTATGGAATAATGTACTGATCACCCAACTGAGAGCATTTTCGTAATCTACATAGTCGAATCAATCAATAAAATGGTACAATAGTCTCATGAAGGAACTTTTATTTTTTTGAAAATTTTCTAAGGGTTAGGTATGGAAAATTTTACGAAAATTTTTGGAAAATAAATTTTTCGGGTGGAATCGAAATTCGGCTAATCAGAGATCGTCTATTATGGCACCGCTCACCGATTCTTCGTGAAGCTACCAGTTTCCAGGAAATTTGAACTCGAAATTTGGGAAAAAATGAAATTTCCCTCTAAAAATCGTTATATCTCCTGAATTATTCGTCACAGATCCCTCAAATAAAGCGTTTTTCAAACTTCGAGTCAAGCTCTAAAACATAGTGAGGTTTCAAGCGCGTAGCCCACGTGCAGAAGAAGTTGCAGCTTCGGGAATATTACAAATTTTTCCTTCGAAAATTTCAGATTTTTGCCTATAATTTATGGAATAATGTACTGATAACCCAACTGAGAGCATTTTCGTAATCTACATAGTCGAATCAATCAATAAAATGAAACAATAGTCTCATGAAGGAACTTTTATTTTTTTGAAAATTTTCTAAGGGTTAGGTATGGAAAATTTTACAAAAATTTTTGGACAATAAATTTTTCAGGTGGAATCGAAATTCGGCTAATCAGAGATCGTCAATTATGGCACCGCTCACCGATTCTTCGTGAAGCTACCAGTTTCCAGGAAATTTGAACTCGAAATTTGGGAAAAAATGGAATTTCCCTCTAAAAATCGTTATATCTCCTGAATTATTCGTCACAGATCCCTAAAATAAAGTGTTTTTCAAACTTCGAGTCACGCTCTAAAACATAGTGAGGTTTCAAGCGCGTAGCCCACGTGCAGAAGAAGTTGCAGCTTCGGGAATATTATAAATTTTTCCTTCGAAAATTTCAGATTTTTGCCTATTATTTATGGAATAATGTACTGATCACCCAACTGAAAACATTTTCGTAATCTACATAGTCGAATCAATCAATAAAATGGTACAATAGTCTCATGAAGGAACTTTTATTTTTTTTTTAATTTTCTAAGGGTTAGGTATGGAAAATTTTACGAAAATTTTTGGAAAATACATTTTTCGGGTGGAATCGAAATTCGGCTGATCAGAGATCGTCAATTATGGCACCGCTCACCGATTCTTCGTGAAGCTACCAGTTTCCAGGAAATTTGAACTCGAAATTTGGGAAAAAATGGAATTTCCCTCTAAAAATCGTTATATCTCCTGAATTATTCGTCACAGATCCCTCAAATAAAGCGTTTTTCAAACTTCGAGTCACGCTCTAAAACATAGTGAGGTTTCGAGCGCGTAGCCCACGTGCAGAAGAAGTTGCAGCTTCGGGAATATTATAAATTTTTCCTTCGAAAATTTCAGATTTTTGCCTATAATTTATGGAATAATGTACTGATAACCCAACTGAGAGCATTTTCGTAATCTACATAGTCGAATCAATCAATAAAATGAAACAATAGTCTCATGAAGGAACTTTTAGTCTCATGAAGGAACTTTTATTTTTTTGAAAATTTTCTAAGGATTAGGTATGGAAAATTTTACAAAAATTTTTGGACAATAAATTTTTCGGGTGGAATCGAAATTCGGCTAATCAGAGATCGTCAATTATGGCTCACCGATTCTTCGTGAAGCTACCAGTTTCCAGGAAATTTGAACTCGAAATTTGGGAAAAAATGGAATTTCCCTCTAAAAATCGTTATATCATCTGAATTATTCGTCACAGATCCCTCAAATAAAGCGTTTTTCAAACTTCGAGTCACGCTCTAAAACATAGTGAGGTTTCGAGCGCGTAGCCCACGTGCAGAAGAAGTTGCAGCTTCGGGAATATTATAAATTTTTCCTTCGAAAATTTCAGATTTTTGCCTATAATTTATGGAATAATGTACTGATCACCCAACTGAGAGCATTTTCGTAATCTACATAGTCGAATCAATCAATAAAATGGTACAATAGTCTCATGAAGGAACTTTAATTTTTTTGAAAATTTTCTAAGGGTTAGGTATGGAAAATTTTACGAAAATTTTTGGACAAAAAATTTTTCGGGTGAAATCGAAATTCGGCTAATCAGAGATCGTCAATTATGGCACCGCTCACCGATTCTTCGTGAAGCTACCGGTTTCCAGGAAATTTGAACTCGAAATTTGGGAAAAATGGAATTTCGCTCTAAAAATCGTTATATCCCCTGAATTATTCGTTACAGATCCCTCAAATAAAGCGTTTTTCAAACTTCGAGTCACGCTCTAAAACATAGTGAGGTTTCAAGCGCGTAGCCCACGTGCAGAAGAAGTTGCAGCTTCGGGAATATTATAAATTTTTCCTTCGAAAATTTCAGATTTTTGCCTATAATTTATGGAATAATGTACTGATCACCCAACTGAGAGCATTTTCGTAATCTACATAGTCGAATCAATCAATAAAATAGTACAATAGTCTCATGAAGGAACTTTTATTTTTTTGAAAATTTTCTAAGGGTTAGGTATGGAAAATTTTACGAAAATTTTTGGACAAAAAATTTTTCGGGTGAAATCGAAATTCGGCTTATCAGAGATCGTCAATTATGGCGTCGCTCACCGATTCTTCGTGAAGCTAACGGTTTCCAGGAAATTTGAACTCGAAATTTGGGAAAAAATGGAATTTGCCTCTAAAAATCGTTATATCTCCTGAATTATTCGTCAAAGATCCCTCAAATAAAGCGTTTTTCAAACTTCGAGTCACACTCTAAAACATAGTGCGGTTTCAAGCGTGTAGCTCACGAGCAGAAGAAGTTGCAGCTTCGGGAATATTATAAATTTTTCCTTCGAAAATTACAGATTTTTGCCTATAATTTATGGAATAATGTACTGATCACCCAACTGAGAGCATGTTCGTAATCTACAAAGTCGAATCAATCAATAAAATGGTACAATAGTCTCATGAAGGAACTTTTATTTTTTTGAAAATTTTCTAAGGGTGTATGGAAAATTTTACGAAAATTTTTGGACAAAAAATTTTTCGGATAGAATCGAAATTCGGCTAATCAGAGATCGTCAATTATGACACCGCTCACCAATTCTTCGTGAAGCTACCGGTTTCCAGCAAATTTGAACTCGAAATTTGGGAAAAAATGGAATTTCCCTCTAAAAATCGTTATATCTCCCGAATTATTCGTCACAGATCCTTCAAATGAAGCGTTTTTCAAATTTCGAGTCACGCTCTAAAACATAGTAAGGTTTCAAGTGCGTAGCAAACGTGCAGAAGAAGTTGCAGCTTCGGGAATATTATAAATTTTTCCTTCGAAAATTTCAGATTTTTGCCTATAATTTATGGAATAATGTACTGATCACCCAACTGAGAGCATTTTCGTAATCTACATAGTCGAATCAATCAATAAAATAGTACAATAGTCTCATGAAGGAACTTTTATTTTTTTGAAAATTTTCTAAGGGATAGGTATGGAAAATTTTACGAAAATTTTTGGACAAAAAATTTTTCGGGTGAAATCGAAATTCGGCTTATCAGAGATCGTCAATTATGGCACCGCTCACCGATTCTTCGTGAAGCTACCGGTTTCCAGGAAATTTGAACTCAAAATTTGGGAAAAAATGGAATTTCCCTCTAAAAATCGTTATATCTCCTGAATTATTCGTCACAGATCCTTCAAATAAAGCGTTTTTCAAACTCCGAGTCACGCTCTATAACATAGTGAGTTTTCAAGCGCGTAGCTCACGTGCAGAAGAAGTTGCAGCTTCGGGAATATTATAAATTTTTCCTTCGAAAATTTCAGATTTTTGCCTATAATTTATGGAATAATGTACTGATCACCCAACTGAAAGCATTTTCGTAATCTACATACTCGAATCAATCAATAAAATGGTACAATAGTCTCATGAAGGAACTTTTATTTTTTTGAAAATTTTCTAAGGGTGTATGGAAAATTTTACGAAAATTTTTGGACAAAAAATTTTTCGGGTGAAATCGAAATTTCGCTAATCAGAGATCGTCAATTATGGCACCGCTCACTGATTCTTCGTGAAGCTACCGGTTTCCAGGAAATTTGAACTCAAAATTTTGGAAAAAATGGAATTTCCCTCTATAAATCGTTATATCTCCTGAATTATTCGTCACAGATCCCTCAAATAAAGTGTTTTTCAAACTTCGAGTCACGCTCTAAAACATAGTGAGGTTTCAAGCGCGTAGCCCACGTGCAGAAGAAGTTGCAGTTTCGGGAATATTATAAGTTTTTCCTTCGAAAATTTCAGATTTTTGCCTATAATTTATGGAATAATGTACTGATCACCCAACTGAAAACATTTTCGTAATCTACATAGTCGAATCAATCAATAAAATAGTACAATAGTTTCATGAAGGAACTTTTATTTTTTTGAAAATTTTCTAAGGGATAGGTATGGAAAATTTTACGAAAATTTTTGGACAAAAAATTTTTCGGGTGAAATCGAAATTCGGCTTATCAGAGATCGTCAATTATGGCACCGCTCACCGATTCTTCGTGAAGCTACCGGTTTCCAGGAAATTTGAACTCGAAATTTTGGAAAAAATGGAATTTCCCTCTATAAATCGTTATATCTCCTGAATTATTCGTCACAGATCCCTCAAATAAAGTGTTTTTCAAACTTCGAGTCACGCTCTAAAACATAGTGAGGTTTCAAGCGCGTAGCCCACGTGCAGAAGAAGTTGCAGCTTCGGGAATTTTATAAGTTTTTCCTTCGAAAATTTCAGATTTTTGCCTATAATTTATGGAATAATGTACTGATCACCCAACTGAGAGCATTTTCGTAATCTACATAGTCGAATCAATCAATAAAATGGTACAATAGC
Organism: Harmonia axyridis; assembly: GCF_914767665.1. Taxonomy (NCBI): domain Eukaryota; kingdom Metazoa; phylum Arthropoda; class Insecta; order Coleoptera; family Coccinellidae; genus Harmonia; species Harmonia axyridis. The sequence continues at coordinate 18,414,516 of NC_059503.1, forward strand.
CTCATGAAGGAACTTTTATTTTTTCGAGAATTTTCTAAGGGTTGGGTATGGAAAATTTTACGAAAATTTTTGGACAAAAAATTTTTCGGGTGGAATCGAAATTCGGCTAATCAGAGATCGTCAATTATGGCACCTCTCACCGATTCTTCGTGAAGCTACCGGTTTCCAGGAAATTTGAACTCGAAATTTGGGAAAAAATGGAATTTCCCTCTAAAAATCGTTATATCTCCTGAATTATTCGTCACAGATCCCTCAAATGAAGCGTTTTTCAAATTTCGAGTCACGCTCTAAAACATAGTGAGTTTTCAAGCGCGTAGCTCACGTGCAGAAGAAGTTGCAGCTTCGGGAATATTATAAATTTTTCCTTCGAAAATTTCAGATTTTTGCCTATAATTTATGGAATAATGTACTGATCACCCAACTGAGAGCATTTTCGTAATCTACATAGTCGAATCAATCAATAAAATAGTACAATAGTCTCATGAAGGAACTTTTATTTCTTTGAAAATTTTCTAAGGGTTAGGTATGGAAAATTTTACGAAAATTTTTGGACAAAAAATTTTTCGGGTGAAATCGAAATTCGGCTTATCAGAGATCGTCAATTATGGCACCGCTCACCGATTCTTCGTGAAGCTAACGGTTTCCAGGAAATTTGAACTCGAAATTTGGGAAAAAATGGAATTTCCCTCTAAAAATCGTTATATCTCCTGAATTATTCGTCACAGATCCCTCAAATAAAGCGTTTTTCAAACTTCGAGTCACACTCTAAAACATAGTGCGGTTTCAAGCGTGTAGCTCACGTGCAGAAGAAGTTGCAGCTTCGGGAATATTATAAATTTTTCCTTCGAAAATTTCAGATTTTTGCCTATAATTTATGGAATAATGTACTGATCACCCAACTGAGAGCATTTTCGTAATCTACATAGTCGAATCAATCAATAAAATGGTACAATAGTCTCATGAAGGAACTTTTATTTTTTTGAAAATTTTCTAAGGGTTAGGTATGGAAAATTTTACGAAAATTTTTGGAAAATAAATTTTTCGGGTGGAATCGAAATTCGGCTAATCAGAGATCCTCAATTATGGCACCGCTCACCGATTCTTCGTGAAGCTACCAGTTTCCAGGAAATTTGAACTCGAAATTTGGGAAAAAATGGAATTTCCCTCTAAAAATCGTTATATCTCCTGAATTATTCGTCACAGATCCCTCAAATAAAGCGTTTTTCAAACTTCGAGTCAAGCTCTAAAACATAGTGAGGTTTCAAGCGCGTAGCCCACGTGCAGAAGAAGTTGCAGCTTCGGGAATATTATAAATTTTTCCTTCGAAAATTTCAGATTTTTGCCTATAATTTATGGAATAATGTACTGATAACCCAACTGAGAGCATTTTCGTAATCTACATAGTCGAATCAATCAATAAAATGAAACAATAGTCTCATGAAGGAACTTTTATTTTTTTGAAAATTTTCTAAGGGTTAGGTATGGAAAATTTTACAAAAATTTTTGGACAATAAATTTTTCAGGTGGAATCGAAATTCGGCTAATCAGAGATCGTCAATTATGGCACCGCTCACCGATTCTTCGTGAAGCTACCAGTTTCCAGGAAATTTGAACTCGAAATTTGGGAAAAAATGGAATTTCCCTCTAAAAATCGTTATATCTCCTGAATTATTCGTCACAGATCACTAAAATAAAGTGTTTTTCAAACTTCGAGTCACGCTCTAAAACATAGTGAGGTTTCAAGCGCGTAGCCCACGTGCAGAAGAAGTTGCAGCTTCGGGAATATTATAAATTTTTCCTTCGAAAATTTCAGATTTTTGCCTATAATTTATGGAATAATGTACTGATCACCCAACTGAAAACATTTTCGTAATCTACATAGTCGAATCAATCAATAAAATGGTACAATAGTCTCATGAAGGAACTTTTACTTTTTTTTTAATTTTCTAAGGGTTAGGTATGGAAAATTTTACGAAAATTTTTGGAAAATACATTTTTCGGGTGGAATCGAAATTCGGCTGATCAGAGATCGTCAATTATGGCACCGCTCACCGATTCTTCGTGAAGCTACCAGTTTCCAGGAAATTTGAACTCGAAATTTGGGAAAAAATGGAATTTCCCTCTAAAAATCGTTATATCTCCTGAATTATTCGTCACAGATCCCTCAAATAAAGCGTTTTTCAAACTTCGAGTCACGCTCTAAAACATAGTGAGGTTTCGAGCGCGTAGCCCACGTGCAGAAGAAGTTGCAGCTTCGGGAATATTATAAATTTTTCCTTCGAAAATTTCAGATTTTTGCCTATAATTTATGGAATAAAGTACTGATAACCCAACTGAGAGCATTTTCGTAATCTACATAGTCGAATCAATCAATAAAATGAAACAATAGTCTCATGAAGGAACTTTTAGTCTCATGAAGGAACTTTTATTTTTTTGAAAATTTTCTAAGGATTAGGTATGGAAAATTTTACAAAAATTTTTGGACAATAAATTTTTCGGGTGGAATCGAAATTCGGCTAATCAGAGATCGTCAATTATGGCTCACCGATTCTTCGTGAAGCTACCAGTTTCCAGGAAATTTGAACTCGAAATTTGGGAAAAAATGGAATTTCCCTCTAAAAATCGTTATATCATCTGAATTATTCGTCACAGATCCCTCAAATAAAGTGTTTTTCAAACTTCGAGTCACGCTCTAAAACATAGTGAGGTTTCGAGCGCGTAGCCCACGTGCAGAAGAAGTTGCAGCTTCGGGAATATTATAAATTTTTCCTTCGAAAATTTCAGATTTTTGCCTATAATTTATGGAATAATGTACTGATCACCCAACTGAGAGCATTTTCGTAATCTACATAGTCGAATCAATCAATAAAATGGTACAATAGTCTCATGAAGGAACTTTTATTTTTTTGAAAATTTTCTAAGGGTTAGGTATGGAAAATTTTACGAAAATTTTTGGACAAAAAATTTTTCGGGTGAAATCGAAATTCGGCTAATCAGAGATCGTCAATTATGGCACCGCTCACCGATTCTTCGTGAAGCTACCGGTTTCCAGGAAATTTGAACTCGAAATTTGGGAAAAATGGAATTTCGCTCTAAAAATCGTTATATCCCCTGAATTATTCGTTACAGATCCCTCAAATAAAGCGTTTTTCAAACTTCGAGTCACGCTCTAAAACATAGTGAGGTTTCAAGCGCGTAGCCCACGTGCAGAAGAAGTTGCAGCTTCGGGAATATTATAAATTTTTCCTTCGAAAATTTCAGATTTTTGCCTATAATTTATGGAATAATGTACTGATCACCCAACTGAGAGCATTTTCGTAATCTACATAGTCGAATCAATCAATAAAATAGTACAATAGTCTCATGAAGGAACTTTTATTTTTTTGAAAATTTTCTAAGGGTTAGGTATGGAAAATTTTACGAAAATTTTTGGACAAAAAATTTTTCGGGTGAAATCGAAATTCGGCTTATCAGAGATCGTCAATTATGGCGTCGCTCACCGATTCTTCGTGAAGCTAACGGTTTCCAGGAAATTTGAACTCGAAATTTGGAAAAAAATGGAATTTCCCTCTAAAAATCGTTATATCTCCTGAATTATTCGTCACAGATCCCTCAAATAAAGCGTTTTTCAAACTTCGAGTCACACTCTAAAACATAGTGCGGTTTCAAGCGTGTAGCTCACGAGCAGAAGAAGTTGCAGCTTCGGGAATATTATAAATTTTTCCTTCGAAAATTACAGATTTTTGCCTATAATTTATGGAATAATGTACTGATCACCCAACTGAGAGCATGTTCGTAATCTACAAAGTCGAATCATTCAATAAAATGGTACAATAGTCTCATGAAGGAACTTTTATTTTTTTGAAAATTTTCTAAGGGTTAGGTATGGAAAATTTTACGAAAATTTTTGGACAAAAACTTTTTCGGGTGGAATCGAAATTCGGCTAATCAGAGATCGTCAATTATGGCACCGCTCACCGATTCTTCGTGAAGCTACCGGTTTCCAGGAAATTTGAACTCAAAATTTGGGAAAAAATGGAATTTCCCTCTAAAAATCGTTATATCTCCTGAATTATTCGTCACAGATCCTTCAAATGAAGCGTTTTTCAAACTCCGAGTCACGCTCTAAAACATAGTGAGTTTTCAAGCGCGTAGCTCACGTGCAGAAGAAGTTGCAGCTTCGGGAATATTATAAATTTTTCCTTCGAAAATTTCAGATTTTTGCCTATAATTTATGGAATAATGTACTGATAACCCAACTGAGAGCATTTTCGTAATCTACATAGTCGAATCAATCAATAAAATGAAACAATAGTCTCATGAAGGAACTTTCATTTTTTTGAAAATTTTCTAAGGGTTAGGTATGGAAAATTTTACAAAAATTTTTGGACAATAAATTTTTCAGGTGGAATCGAAATTCGGCTAATCAGAGATCGTCAATTATGGCACCGCTCACCGATTCTTCGTGAAGCTACCAGTTTCCAGGAAATTTGAACTCGAAATTTGGGAAAAAATGGAATTTCCCTCTAAAAATCGTTATATCTCCTGAATTATTCGTCACAGATCCCTCAAATAAAGTGTTTTTCAAACTTCGAGTCACGCTCTAAAACATAGTGAGGTTTCAAGCGCGTAGCCCACGTGCAGAAGAAGTTGCAGCTTCGGGAATATTATAAATTTTTCCTTCGAAAATTTCAGATTTTTGCCTATAATTTATGGAATAATGTACTGATCACCCAACTGAAAACATTTTCGTAATCTACATAGTCGAATCAATCAATAAAATAGTACAATAGTTTCATGAAGGAACTTTTATTTTTTTGAAAATTTTCTAAGGGTTAGGTATGGAAAATTTTACGAAAATTTTTGGACAAAAAATTTTTCGGGTGGAATCGAAATTCGGCTAATCAGAGATCGTCAATTATGGCACCGCTCACCGATTCTTCGTGAAGCTACCGGTTTCCAGGAAATTTGAACTCAAAATTTGGGAAAAAATGGAATTTCCCTCTAAAAATCGTTATATCTCCTGAATTATTCGTCACAGATCCTTCAAATAAAGCGTTTTGCAAACTCCGAGTCACGCTCTAAAACATAGTGAGTTTTCAAGCGCGTAGCTCACGTGCAGAAGAAGTTGCAGCTTCGGGAATATTATAAATTTTTCCTTCGAAAATTTCAGATTTTTGCCTATAATTTATGGAATAATGTACTGATCACCCAACTGAGAGCATTTTCGTAATCTACATAGTCGAATCAATCAATAAAATGGTACAATAGTCTCATGAAGGAACTTTTATTTTTTTTTAAATTTTCTAAGGGTTAGGTATGGAAAATTTTACGAAAATTTTTGGAAAATACATTTTTCGGGTGGAATCGAAATTCGGCTGATCAGAGATCGTCAATTATGGCACCGCTCACCGATTCTTCGTGAAGCTACCAGTTTCCAGGAAATTTGAACTCGAAATTTGGGAAAAAATGGAATTCCCTCTAAAAATCGTTATATCTCCTGAATTATTCGTCACAGATCCCTCAAATAAAGCGTTTTTCAAACTTCGAGTCACGCTCTAAAACATAGTGAGGTTTCAAGCGCGTAGCCCACGTGCAGAAGAAGTTGCAGCTCCGGGAATATTATAAATTTTTCCTTCGAAAATTTCAGATTTTTGCCTATAATTTATGGAATAATGTACTGATAACCCAACTGAGAGCATTTTCGTAATCTACATAGTCGAATCAATCAATAAAATGAAACAATAGTCTCATGAAGGAACTTTTATTTTTTTGAAAATTTTCTAAGGATTAGGTATGGAAAATTTTACAAAAATTTTTGGACAATAAATTTTTCGGGTGGAATCGAAATTCGGCTAATCAGAGATCGTCAATTATGGCACCGCTCACCGATTCTTCGTGAAGCTACCAGTTTCCAGGAAATTTGAACTCGAAATTTGGGAAAAAATGGAATTTCCCTCTAAAAATCGTTATATCATCTGAATTATTCGTCACAGATCCCTCAAATAAAGTGTTTTTCAAACTTCGAGTCACGCTCTAAAACATAGTGAGGTTTCGAGCGCGTAGCCCACGTGCAGAAGAAGTTGCAGCTTCGGGAATATTATAAATTTTTCCTTCGAAAATTTCAGATTTTTGCCTATAATTTATGGAATAATGTACTGATCACCCAACTGAGAGCATTTTCGTAATCTACATAGTCGAATCAATCAATAAAATGGTACAATAGTCTCATGAAGGAACTTTTATTTTTTGGAAAATTTTCTAAAGTATGGAAAATTTTACGAAAATTTTTGGACAAAAAATTTTTCGGGTGAAATCGAAATTCGGCTAATCAGAGATCGTCAATTATGGCACCGCTTACCGATTCTTCGTGAAGCTACCGGTTTCCAGGAAATTTGAACTCGAAATTTGGGAAAAAATGGAATTTCCCTCTAAAAATCGTTATATCTCCTGAATTATTCGTCACAGATCCCTCAAATAAAGTGTTTTTCAAACTTCGAGTCACGCTCTAAAACATAGTGAGGTTTCAAGCGCGTAGCCCACGTGCAGAAGAAGTTGCAGCTTCGGGAATATTATAAATTTTTCCTTAGAAAATTTCAGATTTTTGCATAGAATTCATGAATAAATGTACTGACCCCCAACTCCAAGCATTTTCGTAATCTACATTGTCGAATGAATCAATAAAATGATACATTATTCCCATGAAGGAACTTTTATTTTTTTGAAAAGGAAAAGGTATAAAAATTTTACGAAAATATAAGTAGTGTTGTTTTTCCTGACAGGGAACTACATACATCATTATTGTTCAACAATTTCGAGAATGACAATATGTATGTTTGAAATGCAAATGGTTGGAAAAACCATTCGTGGGGATCTGCTAATAATGCAGCAAAACTTCAGAAATTCATCCATCCGTACTGTCCGAAGTTGGTTCCTTTTGTGAAATACCTATCGAAACAAACGAACTGCCAGCTGGTAACCACCGGTCTTCCATTTTACACTTTACCAACCTGTAGTGGTCAATTACTCGGCAAAGCTTTATTCTGGAAGTTTCCCGTCTTTTGTGTGGCAAAGCACGGGAGCTACCATCGAGATTGATGTTTTCAGAAGTTATTGGATGTGATGTATCTATATTTCGAATGAAGTTGAATAAGATGTTATTGATAATGAAATAATAATCAGAATATTTGTTAATTTATGTATATTTCATACTATTATGATAAATTCCATGAATAATCCACAGTATTTCAAAATGAAAATTCGTTGGAGCTGCTGCCCTCCCACGCCAAAAAAAAAATAAACAAATACGAACAGTTCAGAAAAAGTTTGTCAGTAGAAAAAGCATAATGTCTCTCATGGATTTTCGTTTATTATTCATAACCCAGCATCATTTATTTTCTACGATCGGCAACTTCAATTATATAGAAAGATTTTCTTGGGGGTTGCTTCTCAAAAATAACCATAAAATTCAAATTGTGTTGCCACTAGGTAGTAGTTCAGTAATTGAACACCATAATACTAAGAAATATTATTATTTCTTGGTATCAACAATCATGATTAAAACTTGAACACGTCCAACAAAAATACTTCCTAAACCCGACGAAGTTGCCGATGGATGCTAGGATTGCTTGGTCATCCCCTATGCAATAATGCAACTCTGAAAAAGTTCCGAAGCAACAGAAAGATTTGGATTCAAAATTGCCGATTGAGTAACAGTTGCGTAATACCAAACTTTTGAGCATGACAATCTCCAATTAGATCCACAATTTTTGCACGGTCACTCTCACTTATTATTCTATGATTCATGTCAGCAGTCAAAATGGAAAAATTTAACTGCTTTTAATAACAAACTTACACCAGAATTCTGATCTCTAAAAAGAATTACGAAAATCCCTTTTTTGCAAAATATACGTGATGATCGATTATTTTTGATATACATGAATGACCTACCTCCAAATGTTAAGTCACACAGCACAGTGCTCTTTGTTGATGACACTTCATTCCTCACAATTGGTACTACTGAAGAAGAGCTCAAAGATATTTCATCGAAGATCCTCGAACAGGCTGAACTATGGTTTAGTGCAAATAAGCTCAAAATAAACAGGGAAAAGACACAATATCTCACCTTTGAAACTAAACCCGCGACTGAGATGAACCTGAAATTCCTGGGTATATATCTGGAACCGAATTTGAAGTTCTGGAAACACATAGAGGAATTAGAAAAGAAATTGTCAGTAGCTACTTACCTCATTAGAAGATCTAAACAATTGGCAGGAAAGCAAGCAGCCAAAATCGCTTATTATGGATATTTCAGTAGTGTTTTGAATTATGGGTTGCTGTTTTGGGGTGGTGGACCTGAAATGAAGAAGATTTTTACAAAACAAAAAAATGCAATTCGTATATTGTGTGGATTGGGGAGTGCTGAAAGCTGTAGGAGTCACTTCCAAGAAGAGAACATACTCACACTCACCTGTTTGTACATACTTTCCTGCATCCTATACATCCACGACAACAAGGAGAAACTGACGCGAAATGGGGAGTTCCACAATTACACCACAAGGAATGCGAGGAACTTTTCAACACCATATCATAGGGTCGCGGCGACTCAGCTAAGCATTAACCATGAGGCCATACAAGAATATAATAAGATCCCTGAAGCTTTCAAAGTTATGAACAAAAATAAGTTGAAACATGAAATAAAGAAAATTTTGTACAAAACAGCCTTCTACACTATGAATGAGTTTTGGATTAGCCATTTTGAATAGTTTGCCATGTAATGTTTGTCTTATACTCGATTATTGACTATCAATGCCTTAAGATTTAACCTGTTTTGAACGTTAATTTATTGATTTTATTTAATTTATTTCAATGTTAATTTATTTTAAATTTTGACTTTATTTATATTTACATTTGATTATATTATAGATTTGATGAAACTTATTTAACTGCTTTGAACTAGATTTTATTGATGTATTGACGCCCCATGGAATATGTTGATGGGTTAAAATTATTCACTTGTATATTATTGTGAATAAATAAATAAAATAAATAAATAAAATAAATAAAATAAAAAACATTGATGAACAAACCCACAAAAATATTGTTGATATTCAAAAATTCTTGCATATGGAATAAAGTGATGCAAACTTTCGAATCTATAACCTCTTTTGATTGATATTTGCCTCAGAGTAATAAAAATAAATAGAGGGAGCATATGTCATTTTCAGTAAGCAAATTTTGTCCCAAACATGAACTATCAAATAGGTAATATATGAAGCGCGCGGAAATGAACACATATCAGTGATACGATATTTCACTCAAAACGCGAGTTTCTCCACAAAGAACGCACATCTTATGTCTCATAGTGAATCAACGTTTCATATCAACTCAAAATATATTGAGATGAAAATTTATCCGAAATTCAGAAAACAAACTTCAAGCGCGCCAAACGACGTGAAACAACGGATGACACTAGGAGAGCAATAGTTTCCAAACCTTTGATTTCAACAGTTACCTAGATACAGAATATAATAAATATTCTGCTTATTATAGATTTGACAATAACGAAAAATATCGGATTCAAAATATTCAAATTTGCATATAAATATTTTAAATATGATTTCTGGCATATGACCGCCACGGCTGGCTCGGATGTAATCCAATCTGGACGTCCAATTTTCGATGACTTTTTCCAGCATTTGTGGCCGTATATCGGCAATAACACGGCGAATGTTGTCTTCCAAATGGTCAAGGGTTTGTGGCTTATCCGCATAGACCAATGACTTTACATAGCCCCACAGAAAGTAGTCTAGCGGTGTTAAATCACAAGATCTTGGAGGCCAATTCACAGGTTAAAAACGTGAAATTAGGCGGTCACCAAACGTGTCTTTCAATAAATCGATTATGGCACGAGCTGTGTGACATGTTGCGCCGTCTTGTTGGAACCACAGCTCCTGAACATCATGGTTGTTCAATTCAGGAATGAAAAAGTTAGTAATCATAGCTCAATACCGATCACCATTGACTGTAACGTTCTGGCCATCATCGTTTTTGAAGAAGTACGGACCAATGATTCCACCAGCGCACCAAACAGTCTGTTTTTCTGGATGTAACGGTGTTTCGACATACACTTGAGCATCAGCTTCACTCCAAATGCGGCAGTTTTGTTTGTTGACGTAGCCATTCAACCAGAAGTGCGCTTCATCGCTAAAGAAAATAACATGGACGTAGTGCGCGATACGTATTCCGCACAGAACCATTATTTTCGAAATAAAATTGTACTCTTTGCAAGCGTTGTTCAGGCGTGAGTCTATTCATGATTAATTGTCAAACCAAACTGACAATAAATCACTTGACAGCTGTTGAATCGGTTGCCATCTTGAACAGTAATGCCAACTTAAAGTTATATACCTCGAAAAAAAACACCCGTTATAATTGAGAATCACTCAGATAAATAAATTTCATTCGCTATAATATACATTCATAATGATATAATAAAATTGTGGATTTGAAATGATATCACAATCTGACAACGTAATCTAACCATGTTGGGGACATGTAAAAATTGCGTATACTCCCTCAATCTATATTTATTACTCTATGATATTTACAGAAAATTCCATCCAACTCGGCAGCTCCCTTACCTACCAAACTTAGATTCGTATTGGTCAATTACGAAGCGTACCTGCCTAGCGGAGCTTTTCGTCCGTAGATTCCCCATTGTCCGTAACGAGATGGAAACGGGATGAAATCTCTCCGTTGAGTTGTTATGGTAACGCACAGGAGACTCTTCAAGTTCTCGAGTCCATCGAAGACGTTAAATTAATTCTCTCCCTAATCCGCTGATATATGGGGTAAACTTTGCATTCAACAAAATAGAAGAAGGTAAGGCGGATTGAAACTTGAACCTCGAGTTTGTTGTTACTTCTTGGGAATATTGTATTTCTTTATAAATCAGGACAGGAAAACCCCTGATTAAAATACTCGGTTTTTTCCACCCTCCGTATCGAGCCAGCTCCATAAAACCGAATGTTATAAACTCAACATCGTTATTTACTCTATACAATGAACTATGGAAAACTGTACTGGAAAAAAGCTTCAAATTGAATATATTTTCCATTGAATTTCAATGTTCTGGATTTCAATTAATGTATCAGATATTATAAAATAATAAAAAAAGTAATTTCCACTAATTTACTTCGTTTCATTTATCACCATCCTTTTCCTAATGGGGCGCCACCGATTCAAAAGCGACTACGTCAGGACGTGGGTTAGGCAAATCGGAACCTGAAATGCTACAAAGGTGGAGAAGGAGGGTATACAATGCTGAATCACTCAAAAACTTTTTCTCTGAAATCATAACTATCTAATTACCAAAAAATATATAATATACAAAAGGAATTTAAAGAGCTCTGCAAAATTACAATAAGTGTAGCAGGGAAGTATTATAGTTATTCACTGTAGCAACTTTTGTGAATTGTGATATACCTAAGTTGATAAAAGAGGGAAATAGTATAACTACCAAATACTCGGTGAGATCTGATCGAATTGTTCAGTTCACAGTTGTTCGTTACTAGGAATATATAGGAGAATTTATAATTAATACTTATTGGATCAGAAATTATGCAGTTAACTAACTTAAATTTGAACTTCCTACGTATGAAATAACAAACAAAGCAATTACAACTTCTAGTCCTGGAATCGAAGACTCTCTAGATGCTGCTCCTCCAATACTCAATAATCTTCTATTCTGGGGCAAAACTCTGCACAGTTCAACTGTACTGTACCTACCATAGGTATTGACGGCTCCAAACAGTCAAAAAAAAAACACAAATGCAATCAGAAAATACCTACACAAAATTTTTGAGAATTTCGAAAATTTTCCACTCAATCCTTCAGGCAATTCAATAAATTTGAATTAGTTCCCTTCGACAATAAGCACTGTCTTAATTCATAATCATAAGATGTCCAACCCAGCATCGAGTGATGTCAGAAAATATTCCAGGAATGTGCAAAATATCCACAGAACGATAACCTCAATTTTTTTTATTTTTTTTTTTTTTTTTACATGTGCTAGGCTTAACCATCCACACAACGAACATTTCATTTTCTTTAAGGGTGTTCAATACCTTGTTCATACCACTGCTATTTCAGTGCTAATTTCAGTGCATTCCAATTCCAAAGTACAGGTCGGATTCATTTCATTTTTTGAGTGAACAATGACGTGATATAGTGAACTTGAAGATCCCGTCTCGATTTCCAAAAAAAAATCGATAGTATTCCGCAAATCGAACTTTGAAATTGAACACTTTCTTTAAATGACTATTCAGCTTCAGAGAGACTTCTCATTTCAAGTAACTCATCCACAAATGTTCAGTGATATTATGTGTTTTGAATTGGTGCAAAAATTTTTTTAAAATTGCTTGATTTGCTCTAATTGTAGATGTTTTTCATATGGAATTATGCTTTTTGGAACGCCTCCCAAAGGTTTACGCCTTTTTGCAACATGAACGCCAATAGAATCTTGGACTGTATTTTATGGCTCGAGATGAATGACACTTTTATGATTTACGAGGGTAGGGTTTCTCTGATTGGCTAAAATTGTGTACATTACTAGTTTATGACAATATTGCACTGAAGAATAGGGAAAGGTAGAAAACTTGTTATGAAATCATTGTTAGAATTAGAAACGATACTGTTCCTAAAATATATATGCTAGCTGATTTTATTCGTAATGATGTCTGGAGAAGTACATTTTGAGCGCTTAGTATCATAAAGAAAATTTCAAAAGTCATAAAGAAATTAAGATGAAAAAAAGGTATCTGGATTTTTGCCGAAATATGGAAAATTATTAATATTTCAGAAATCTGACAAAAAATTCTCAAAAAAAAAAATTTCTTTTGAAAAACTCCCTATTCCCGAAACTCTATCTACAATATTTACCATTTAAATTTAACCCTGAAAATAGGCAATTCTTGATTAAGAAAATTTTCTCGTACTTCCTTCATTAATATTAACTTGAAAAAATTTATAGTAAAAATTTTTCGCTTCGTGAAGCCATTCTTGTATACATACCTCCTTGAAAATTTCATGTCATAAAAGTTTAAGAAATTGCAATATTTTTTTTAAATAATCTTTTTCGTTAACTCAACTCTCTTGATTTATTGCCCTAGAGAAAGAGAACAATATACATCTCTTTCAACTCGAAGAGTTGAACGTTAAATCGTTATTCCAAATTTGAATTTAAAGCAAAGAATTGTGAAAAATATTGAGAATTTTTCTACCTGAAGTAGAAGAAATATTACCAATTCAAAAGATGATTGAATCGAATATTACTTATCTTCACCTATAGCCAATAAGAGTATTGCTGATTCCCATAAGCAATTATTTATATGTATATTATATTTCCTTGAGATATTAACGAGTCCAACTCATTGTTACATTAAATCCTGTTCTGTCCCCACAATGTCAGAAAGAAGTATGGTCTAAAATTTCTCAATTTTCCTGATTCACATGGTAGAAGTTCATCCAAATATATGCCATATTTTATTCCATCATTGAATTAGGCAAATCGAAATGATAAATATAAAAAAGTATGTAAATTTCATTCTATTCAGTTCATAAAACGTATAAAAAAATAACATGTCTTTATATCTTTCAATCAGATGATTTTGACATTTGACCATCTCAGTGTAATAAATCACCTATTTTATTGCTTTTAGGTTCTTGACAGATTGCCCTCAGTAGCATCCTTGTTCGAATCAAGAGAAATCATATATTTTTCTCTCTGTAATGCTTTCTCCTCTACGAGCTTCTGAAAAATCACGTGACACTAGGTCCATGGATATTAGGTCTATGTGTATGACTCACTGATGACGAATCCGTCCTCAACTTCGATTCTGGTCAGTCCTATTTATGACAACTAGATGGATTTATGAGGTTATGAAAATAGTTTTATGATATGCAGCCCTTTCTCACTATCTATAAATCAAACTAAAACCTTATGAAACGTCATTTGTTAGAATATATAAGAAAAGATATTTGTAGATAATTCAATTTTGAAGGCATAACTTATTCCATTTATGAAAAGGAGCTGTCTAATTAGTATATTTTCTATATGCTGAGTACCTACCTATATATTCGAATGGATGCAGCCCTTTCTCACTATCTATATTGTCAAATGAATCTATAAATCAAGTTAAAACCTTATGAAACGTCATTTCTTAGAATATATAAGAAAAGATATTTGTAGATAATTCAATTTTGAAGGCATAACTCATTTCATTTATGAAAAGGAACTGTCTAATTAGTATATTTTCTATATGCTGAGTACCTATATATTCGAATGGATGATAGAAAAAATATTAGTTTACCTGTGGCAGTTCAACTTGAAGCTATAAGCTATTCGTAAAACGTGTGAATAACAGTGCATTTATTATTTATTTGTGATATTTCTTATATTATATTAATTTTGCTTACTCATAATAAGATTGTGATATATAAGGTTGTTACATATAATGGATATTCCTTCTGGGGGGTATATATCCCCCTTATCCCCCCCCCTAGGATACGCCACTGTATCTTAACTGAACTGAATTTCTAAAGTTTACAGAAACACAAATTTACTCTTTGCTGGGCTTCATCGAGAGTTGAGATTTTATTAGGGGCAATAAATACCAAACAGGCGGTTCTTCAACTTGAATGGGTGTGCCAGGTACAAATCTACCAAAAATTTTCGGGTAGCTCCATCTAGCGGAATTGCAGTTTCAGCGCAAAGTAGTCTACAACCTTAAAACTCTTTTCAAATTCTATAACATATACAACATCCATGACCTAGCCGGGATTCGTACCCGGTACCCTCGGCACCACAGTCGACCTCTCAGTCGACCATACTACCGAGGTAGTCCATAACCTTAAATGTATAATAACCGTGACATAGTATTATATCTATAATGAATTTCCATCAAGTAAGGACCGAATTTATTGAATATGTATGTCCTTTGATATTCAAATTTTCATTTAATTAGGTCATAACCTCTGCATTTTTTAGAATTTGGACTATTCAAATTCTTAAATGAGCACGAACCATGAAGAGTACCAATACCCACGCGCAACTTTAGTTTTAGTGGGATTTCAATGTTTGTTTACATCTCAACTGTTCTTCTGTTATCTAAGTAACACATTTTTTTTGGTGAATAAACTTTATTATCTGCCTATTAGCTCGTCTTCCTCCGCAATACTGTGGAATTCTGGATCTAAATCTTTTATTTCTTGAACAATTTCATTCTTCAAATCAGCAGGATCAGCCTACCCATCGACTTTTTACAAAATGTTTTCATTCTTACTCATTGTACAATTATTTATTGAGATATCTCTGATATACTTTCTTTACTGAAGCATTTCTTTACCAGCTTTTATCGATACTCTTTATTTTTCATGCAAACTTCTGACTTCATTCTGAGGGAATAATAATTTTTTTTTTCGTTCGTTGAATATTATTAATTTGAATCCGAGTTTTTTTTCTGAGAAAAACTGCTTGCCCCTTGTTTTAAGCCTATATAAATGGCAGGGACCACTGAGTTGCCATATTGATGATTCCATAGGTGCTACCGAAAAAAATTGGCTGAAGATTCCTGAGTAAAACGGATTGGAAGAGCATGCGTTTTTTTTCGAAGATTACATGGAAACGAATTTAAACAGGTAGTTGATAGCTCCTGAATTTTCAATTTCCAGTTTTTAAAAAAGAGATAATGACGATAAAAATATTTGTACACAACGAATTACACTACGCGGTACAACACCTTTCAACCAATTCATCATTAAATCGGATCCAATAATAGATCTTGTGCTTGACCCTGTCATGACATGCAATTTCAATTATTATTGTTGATTTTTTCGAAAAAGTAAGTTTTGAAAAGTAAGTGAGGCATTAAAAAATATTCTTTATGTTTTTTAACTTATTTACCTTATTCCTAATCATATCAAGGTGATATCGTTTTCGATAATTGGTAGAAAAAATCTTGAACACCGTAGATCACTGCAAATAAACTCCGATGTGCAGTAATCATCATTAGATATTCTTGTTCAACAGGAAATTCCGTATCATCGCAAATGAATGCAAATGGAGTCTAACATATTCGCTTCATTCAACCCTCGATCCAAGGAAACCAGCATTGAAATCCGTTCAACTACGACGTGGATCTCGCTTACATCAGCTTAAATAAGATCCGATTACGAAAAAACAGTGAGATTAAAATTAGTTACTTAACGAAATCACGGTTAAGTGACAGCAGAGTAAATCAACTTAGAAATTCAATTAAATCAAGTTATTTAACATTTAATTACATTTGTGGACCACCATCCCTTGAGCTGAATTAAAAGTTTCAGGAAATAAATTAAAACTTTTCTAGACTGGACGTGCCCTGCTGAATCATAAATATTTTTCATTGCTCTGGGCTCTATTCAACATGTTTCTTTTTCAAGCAACCTGGTTGTGTCGAATAAAAATTATTGCAGTTTAGCAAAACACTTTAATCGTTATTTTTCTCCTTCGAACGAGATGGCTGTACTCCTAAAATAACAGGTAGGTTTCTAGTTAGTGGTTGGTTTTGGCATAATACCTTATCCGTAGGACTTCTATACAATAATACTTGATCATCATGTTAATTATTCAATTGTCTCCTAATTAAATTAATATTCAAAACTTATAATCAGTTTGTCATCAACATACCAAACAATATTTTTTTGGTTTGACTTCTTCATTTATGTAACATAATTTGTTGAAGAAGTCGTGTAAAAAGATATTTCATGATAACTCATCATCACTCTGTATACAATTTTGTTTGTATATCTATGTCGAAAAACAATTTCAAGCTCTTTACAAAATTTTGTACTGACAGAAGTATTGTCAGAACCGCAGAATACGAAAAATATGACCCAATATATTCATAACATATGAGACTCGCTTGAATTTCAGTTTATACAGGGTGTGAATATACGAATTTATTGACATGTAAAGGGTGTTTTTCTTAGAGCTATAGAACTTTAAATTGCAATAAAACAACGATGGATTATTCGATTGACATGAATTTTATTATCCGAAAGATAATCTTGTGGCATTCCATTTTAAATATGATTTCTGGCATATGACCGCCACGGCTGGCTCGGATGTAGTCCAATCTGGACGTCCAATTTTCGATGACTTTTTCCAACATTTGTGGCCGTATATCGGCAATAACACGCCGAATGTTGTCTTTCAAATGGTCAAGGGTTTGTGGCTTATCCACATAGACCAATGACTTTACATAGCCCCACAGAAAGTAGTCTAGCGGTGTTAAATCACAAGATCTTGGAGGCCAATTCACAGGTCCAAAACGTGAAATTAGGCGGTCACCAAACGTGTCTTTCAATAAATCGATTGTGGCACAAGCTGTGTGACATGTTGCGCCGTCTTGTTGGAACCACAGCTCCTGGACATCATGGTTGTTCAATTCAGGAATGAAAAAGTTAGAAATCATGGCTCTATACCGATCACCATTGACTGTAACGTTCTGGCCATCATCGTTTTTGAAGAAGTACGGACCAATGATTCCACCAGCCCATAAAGCGCACCAAACAGTCAGTTTTTCTGGATGTAACGGTGTTTCGACATACACTTGAGGATTAGCTTCACTCCAAATGCGGCAGATTTGTTTGTTGACGTAGCCATTCAACCAGAAGTGCGCTTCATCGCTGAACAAAATAAAATGGACGTAGTGCGCGATACGTTTTCCGCACAGAACCATTATTTTTGAAATAAAATTACATTATTTGCAAGCGTTGTTCAGACGTGAGTCTATTTACGATGAATTGCCAAACCAAACTGAGAATAAATCACTTAACAGCTGTTAAATCGGTCGCCATCTTGAACAATAATGCCAAAAAAAAAATTGTGCATCACTGAAATATTTGAAGCAAAAAATTACCCATGTTTTTTTCGTATGGTGCGCCGTGTCTTAGCAAGAAATAAAACTTCTTAACGCGTATTTTTCATTTCTTTCATTGGTTATCTATTTTCAAATAGTTTTTTATAATGTGAAGGTGTTTTTTGTTTCACATAAAAACGACTCCTCATACGAAAAAAGACATTTTTTTTTGTCACAAATTGAAAGTACAATTAAAAAATTATTTTCAGTTAGAAATATTTCAGAGGCGTTCCATTTTCTCCTTTCAAAAAATTGAGAGTACTAGATAAAGAGTCAGTTTTTGAGAATAACTTCAATTCCTCGTATCTCAAAATACTCGTAAGAATCATTCACGAACAACAGTTATAAAGTAAACTATCATTATTTTTCTGTTAGAATCATTCCCTGAAGTTTGTCGCACTTATTCACTAAAACCCTGTATAATAATATATGTAAAATAATCACTGGAATCTTTATGCCGAATTTCAGGAGAATCGTATCAACATATTTCTAGATTAACTAACCGGCAACGATGAAGTTATTGTGATCGCATCTCCTATAAATTTAGGTATACAGGATGAGTCTTTGACTTGTTCATATATTTCAATCTAAGATTCCTGAGGTCAAAGGAATCACTTTTTTCTTTGCCATTTTTTCCGATTCGGCTAGGTTGACAAGATACAGGCTGCTGAAAATCCATTAACAAAATGTAATTTTCAGTTATATCTCACAAATGCAATGGAATTGAAGGAAATGATTTTCGGAATATAGTTTTTTATTGATGTGATGAATTTTTTCCAAACATAAAATTCCATTAAAGTCCGGTCAACCTCCAAATGTCTGCTATACTAAGTAAGAGAAAAAATAGATTCGGAAATAGTAAAGAGGAAAAGTGTTCCTTTGGATCTCAGAAATCTTCGGTTGAAATATATGTCCAAGTCAAAAACTCACCCTGTATAGTTCTCAATCAGCAAGTCACATTTGTTGCATAAATGAACGAGAGCTCAAAAGGCCTAGGTAACAGTTCTTCGATATTCAGAAATCTCCTCAATGAATCATGTTATCGCAATTACTTTGAACTTGTTAAAAGATCTCAAGATGAGTCCAAGCATTAATTCAAGGGCGATAGAGATACTCAAGTTCCTCGCCCATCTCGACTCTTCGTTTGACGAAATTAACATAAAAAATCTCAGAATTAATAACCATGAAAAAGTATTTTTTGCTAATTGACCTCGCAATGAAAAATCTCAGCGAATTTCAGAAGTACTAATTAATCATGAAGTAGTAGACCTGAATCCATCTTTCCCGGAGAGGCATAATTTGCTTTTCCGCTTCAATTGCACTTCATCTGGAGAAGGGCACCCGAAATTTAATAACATAGTTGTTGGAAAATCAAGCATACACGGGATAAATCATGAACGAGAACATTTAACGAGCAAGTTCGGAGAAAGTTCTCGAGTGAATAAATTTCGTCTGAAATACTCGAACTAGCGAGTTTGAGTACTTATGCATGTACGGTACATTTGCCTAAGAAGAGGTGAGGCGGCCATGCTTCAACGGATTTTGGGGTTGCATGCGTCTTTACTTCTGTTGTTAGAGGGCGTGGAAATGATCCCGGATTATTCGTATTCATTCCAGGGTACGCCTCGAAAAATGGTATTTTCTGCAGAGAAATCATGTATTATTGGTCCGAGTTCACTCAAACCCTGAAAATGCGAATAGACGATAAAAAATTCATTGATCTACCCCTATTGAATGATATATTCATTATTCAACTACTTTTGAGCAATTAATATAGTATCTTTCAACAAACAATGTGAATTATTATAACTCACTATAATAAATCGTAAAAGATGGCTCTGTGCTTCTATACTTCTGTGCTTCTATCGGCTGTCCCAAAGGGAACATTCCATTATTGTTATTGAGGGGAGGAATGTCACTTTGAAAATTTTGACGTTTATAGGTAACTTTTGGGGTTTGTCAATAAATTCCTTTCTCTATTCTTGTACGTTAGTATTTATTTTTATAGTCGTAGATAAAGTATAGTATTCAACTTGCGGTAATGGTCATAACTCACTTGATGAATTATATTGGAATTGGAATGATATACTATAATTTAGTTGTACACATAATATGAAGGAAAATGAGATATTCCTAGTTAAAATAAAAAAATTCCTATAAACATGGGCCCACAAACGGTTCGAGATTCGAGATATAGGGTGTTTCTTTTAGTCCCACTTTTTTGCATTAATCTTCGCTACAGATTTGCTAAATGAATACCAAAACTTATTATCAATTCATTCATAACAGTTTAATAACTGAATCCTTATAAAAATTTAGATTTTCCAGAGGATTACCAAATAATTATTTAAATTTTTTTTCGAAATTGGTAGCAAATACGACAAAACTACAAAAAAGTTAAGTGATGGTTCGGAGCTTTTTTTCACATTTATTTTTTTTTAAATGCCAGTGGTTCACAAAAAAAAATTCTGGAGAAATGAATCGGGCACTGTTCCAGAAAAAATTACAACCTGTTAATTTGCATTCAAAATTGACATATCGCATGATGAAAACTTCAAATTGCTAAATATATACCAAATTTGAGTTAAATATCTTATGAAGGGAAGATGCTATGAGAATACAACTTGAATACACCTTGTACCTCGAAACAAAGCGTTTACGTGCTATGTTGATAGAACTTACTTTTCTTAAAATATATGATTGGAAGAATCTGTCATTTTTGTTTGTATCTTCAATTTAGGAACACCCTATAGATTGGGTCTTTTTCACGACAATTCTATGAGAGATAGCAAGATGATATAGAGATTTCAATGAGTAAATTGCTTCACAAAAAGTAAGGATAAAAAAGCTTATAAACGTCATTATACTTATTCGCACAATTTAAACTAAAGGTGATCTTCGAATTTATATTTGAAAACTCAATTTTCAGGTTTATTTTCAATAAAGGTAAAATTACAATCAGAA
This sequence comes from Harmonia axyridis, assembly GCF_914767665.1. Classification (NCBI taxonomy): domain Eukaryota; kingdom Metazoa; phylum Arthropoda; class Insecta; order Coleoptera; family Coccinellidae; genus Harmonia; species Harmonia axyridis. The sequence goes on from NC_059503.1 coordinate 18,435,443, forward strand.
TATTCACCCAACGTTAAAAAATGATACGTTATGAGCCCTTGTTCTTCGAACATATCTTCATAATTTCTGCATTGTTCGAATTCTGAGCCATAAATGGTCTAGAACAATCTGAACAAATCTGTCTTCAAATTCGATACCCAATATTGTCGTCACCACAAACACGAATGAGTGAAAATTTTGTGTGAATATGTAGAATATACATTACAAGCTCCGTACAAAATTTCGAGCTGAGTAAATCAGCAGAACTATAAAAAATTCAAGTTGAGAATTAGCAAAGCAAAATACCGAATACTACATATTTATTTGATTACATATATTAGCGGGTTATGCCTTTATACATAAAATAACGATTTATATCATATATTCGTGCAAATTCTTTTGTTGATAGCGTAACCAGAGCCATAAAAAATTCAAGAAGAGCACCGAAGAAAAATTACCGAATATATCCGTCACCACAAAACCAATGATGTTTTGAGATTTCGTTCACATGTGTTCATATGAAATAATAATTTCAATTTGCTTTCAATCAATTTGATGTACTAGCAAAAATTGATAGAAGATTTCATAACTCAATAATGAAATTTGTTAGAAATTTTAGTTACATAATAGTGCCGTTTCTTTTCTGTGATGAAAAATTGGTATGCGAGGATCTCGTCATTCTGAAGCAATTATTTGATCAACCCCATTCAGCATGTGAAGGGGTGGACCACCCATTAAGCGAATGCGTCGTTGCCAATTCTTCGTACATGGCTGGGCTCAACGCTCATACAAAGGAGCATTAAAATATCCATCAATCCTCACCTTGTCAAGCTGTAAAGAGATAACACCCAATGAAATACCCATACATTTGTCCTCATCAGAATTTACAAGCAAAACAAATAGACAAAAAATACTTTCAGCACAAATCTAAAGAAATGATGAAACTCATATAGCCAATCAAAGTTTTCCTTTCCAACTCCATTAATGAAATCCCTCATCCCTTGAGTGAACCTGATACGAGTAATCCTCGTATTGTTAATACATTTTCGCGATTCCAATTCAAACTTCAGATTTCATAGCAGTTTCGCCTAAAAGTTCCAAATAAAAACAAGCACATTACCTTGCCCTTCTACGGCCATAATTTGGATACCATCTCATGTAGGCATAGAAGGAAATGAGGCTGCAGACCAAACCACGAAACTGACACGATCCTCTGATCTTCTCACCACAAACTTTCCAATGCACTCAGACTTAAAGGCGAAAAGTTGAAATCTCTTCAAGACTGGCAAACCAAATAGAATAGCAGCAATAACAAGCTATAAGCAATCCAGTCTGGAATCGATTCCTAGATAAAAATCAGTCTCAATAGAAAAGACAAAATAGTACTGAGGAGATTAAGAATAGCCACACACCAGGCTGACATGCGGCTACTTGATGTCATCAGAAGAACATCCTTCATGCGATTATTGGCGAGAATCATGTTTCTTTAGAACACTATCTATCTCGTTGTCCACATTATGATGAACTCTGTCGTCTAATGGAACTCTAAGAAATTATAAAGGACAATCTCAACTGAGCAACACAATAGTATATTCTAAAACAAGTTGCAGAATGGGCTCCTATTCCAACACGAATCCGAAATTCGAAAACGAGCGACGAAGGAGCGAGTTTTGGAACGCATGAGAGTTGGAATTGCCTTCTGCAACGAGTATTAGAAGATATTTTCTTTATTTTCGACAAGTTTTGTGAAATATTGTCGAAATTCAATGAAAATTTCAGATCATATATCCTAGTGACATTTGTATTGTATCTTGGTAGTTGGTGTGACTTACGGAAATTGACAGAATACGGAATTTCAATTTGAATCGTTTGTTTCGAATTTTGAAAAAAAAATTATAATTACGCATTGAATTCGTGAAATATGTCTGACGAAATCGATTTGACACCAACAGAATTGAGAGAAATTGCGAATAATATCGCAAATCATTTCACAAAATCCAAATTATATTATATTGACAATAATTGACGCGTGTTGAATTTTGGTAGGATTGGAAGTCTGACGTCTGTGTAGACAACCACAAAACGAAAAATATGAATGAAAACAATGCTGTAATGAGTTCATTGCAGCACTGTTTTTAGAACTGTAATGAACTCATTACGATACTGAAATAGAGAATAGTAATTTACGTAACAAGTCCGGAAAAATAGGGTTTTTTTGGACGAATAGACAAAACTAGACTCGCTTACGCTCGTCCTGGAAGTCTGTGAGTCCAAAAAAAACATTTTCGGGCGTGTTGCATACAATATTTTTTCGGCAACCATGTAAAATAACACTATCGCTGCTGCTTTCCATATTTTATTGCAATTGCGATAAAAAAACATGCAAATTTTTGACAACTAATTTCATATGAACTGTCAGCCGTTATCTCGGTTGCTATGCATTCTATGATTCTTTTCCGGCCTAGTCCGGGAAGTACGTACTTTCCGGGCTAGGCCGGGAAATGCTACTTTCTCAGAGAAAAAGCGTCCGGAAAGTGAGCACTTCCCGGACGGTTGCCGAAAAAATTATTTAAAAGAATATCAATTGTACAATCATATTTAATTAATGAAACTTTAGTACCACGTTTTCTTTTCTGTAAATGCATGCAATTATTTTGTAAACATTATTACCTGTAATAGGAATGGTACATTGTACCATGTGTCGATGGCCTAGTTGACAAGACACGTTAATTCGAATAAAAAAGAAGAAATAGTGCCGCTTATTATTTACTATTTTTTTTTTTTTGTGATGAAGAATTGGTTTCCGAGCATCTCGTCATTTTGAAGCGATTATCTGATCAACAATTCAGCATGTGAAGGGTTGGACCACCCATTGAGCGAATTCATCGTTTTAAATTCTTCGAACATGGCTAGGCTCAACGCTCATACAAAGGAGAATTAAAATCTCCACCTTATCCGTGTCATGCTGTAGAAACGATAAAACCCAATGCAATAACCATACATTCGTCCTCATCAAAATTTACAAGCAAAACAAATAGAAAATACACAAATCTAATGAAATGATGAAACTCATACAGCCAATCAAAGTTTTCCTTTCCAACTCCATCAATAAAATCCCTCATCCCTTGAGTGAACCTGATACGAGTAATCCTCGTATCGGTAATACATTTTCGCGATTCCAATTCAAACTTCAGATTTCATAGCAAATTCGCCTAAAAGTTCCAAATAAAAACAAGCGCGTTACCTTGCCCCCTTCTACGTCTGTGAGTGGCACGGTCGTATTCAAAGCAGTGAAACGTAATTAGCAGAAAAACCGATTCAGACATTCAGTTTTGAATTCAACCCTCTCTCTCCCATGCCACTGTATCCAATTTGAAGCGGCGTTATTTTTGAACTTTAATTAAAAGTTACACCGCTAACTAATCCCCGTCCTGGCCTTCTTAATATTGTGTAAAAACTCGTCTAAATGCAGACGGTGCACTACTGTTTCCATATTATCCTATTCGTTTTTACACGGCAATAGTGTAATAAGCCGGGTCTGGAACAGATCCGGATTTATGACTCGGGTAATCCCCGGCAGGATTAGAAATTTTCTGCCAAGAAAGTATATCATTTAACTTGAAACCGCAGACTGCCATAAACGCCCTTCCATTGTGGTATTCCCTATACTTATCATGGGGAGATTCTGTGTGAATCGATGAACGTTTTGTATAAGAGGTGTATTTAGAATCTCAACAAAAATTTTTTACTCTGTAATATTCAATTCAATTCGATTCAATTTATTCATCAAAAATTGTTTACAGTACTATAACAATACTTATAACTAATTTGGCAGAAGAGTGCAGCCTAAGAAAATTTGTATACCACACTTTCTGAGAAAACTAATACTTAAATCTCCCTGAATCTTTCATTCTTCTGATCTAAATACAAATTCAACAATTGTAGCATTAAATTAAATCAAAATTAAACCAAAAATAAGGAAAACAACATTTGTCCTATAATACTACTCTTAACTCATACCAATTCAGTACAATGTATTTAGATTATTTCTGATTCTGTATCTTACTTCTCAAATTGAATGTTTCCTTCATTTCAGTAGTTGGTAAGTTATACAATTTAAGACCGTAAAAATAAACCTCTCGATGTTTAGAAAAACATAAGAAGTATCAAACCCAGAAAACATAATTTATTTCGATTGATTTCCTACCTACAGCATGATTTTATTTGAAGCATCTATGGTAACAATATTAACGTTTTGTTCTCTATAATTTCCTGTCGATGCCAAGTTGTAATGAGTCTATTCAACTGAAAGAGCCTGCGAAATAAATTAGCTATTTTCTTCTAATTTCATAAAATCAATATTTCTTGCAAAAATGTATATTTTGTGACATACAAATACAACCCCAAGAAGTCGTTTTACCAAACTTGGCATGAAGGTGTAACTAGTCGAAAGTTAGAAGTAGAATCTTAATCAAAACAATCTAATAGCTATAGTGAATTATAAGTTTTACTTGCTTGTTACGATCGAAAATATCTGATAACTGGTACATGTTAAGTAGATTTCGGTATTGTTTTTGATTTCAATTCTTTTGATTTCGTGTTTTTTTTGCGTTTTGAGGCTACGGTTATGTCTGGCGTTGAACAAACTTTATTTATGGGCAACTGAGTGAATTCGAAAGGGGTCGCATTACGAATATTAGCAGACAAATGAGGCTTTTTGAAAAAAAAACCGATCCAAGTGAAATTTGAAAACTGACAGAATGGTGGAAAATTATTTCAAAAATAAAAATTTTCGAAGGGAACCAAAAAAAAAAATTGAGAATCTTATTACAATTTTCTATGAAACTACAGGGTGTTAGGGAATGACTACTCAAATGTTCAGAGGATGAATCTTTGTTTGAACTTGAAGGGGTCTTTTACGTGAAGAAAAACTCGTAGGCTTTTCCTTGAAAAGTTAAGTCAGTCAAAAATGAAGAAAACAAAATATTTTAATTTTTTTACAGAAATTGCTGAAAATTTGAGGGAATGGCATTTTATGAGCATGCTATACCATTGAAAAAGAAGTGACAGCATCCTATTATAATTTTTCGATTTTCTTCATAGGCGATCCATTCATGCATAAATCTTTTCTCTTTTTTTATTAGGAAACTAATGCTTTCACAGACACGATACGAGAGTTGAAAATATTTCTCATGAACATTTTTTTTGTCGGCTTAATTTTTTAAAATAAGTAATTCTGATACTTTGAAAAGTTCAGGTGAAAAATTCAATAGGGTTTGCATGAATCACATAAGATAAGATCACAAAAAAATGAAAGAAGAATAATAATTAGTGGCTTTTTCACTGGTGAAATGTTCCCAAAAAATATCTTCTTCTCGATTCTTCTGCAATTTCCTGAAAATAATAAAAAAAATTTATTCGCATATTTCCAAACGACTGACAGCTTTTCTACCTCAAAACTATTGTTGTCATTATGAAGTTTTTGCTAATGGCTTTGCGGAAGAAGTGCTTTTTCCATTAAATTCTACGTGATTCCAAAACATAAACTGGAAAAGTGGTTTCTTTCTCTCAAAAAGATTATCATTTCGAATTTGGGAGAAATTGCAGCTATTGTATTATTGGCTATCATTTAAAATTAACACTAAGATAAGAATTATTATACTTAATGATGAAATATGACATCTTTACCTCCCACTGAAGAACGAATATTCCCGAATAATTTCTACAGCCAATTTTTTATCAACGGAATGAAAACAGCTTTTCAGATCCAAAACTTTCCAAATGAAAACAATTTTACGTGCTTGTTTCGTGGTTCTGTTGATTATAGAAGGGAGTTTTCGAGGAAGGTAAATAATCATCCAATAATTACTCCTCCGATCGTAGTCGGCCGGGAAAGCCCAATTACTTAACCGATGACCGTCTGTTGTTTGCCCACCTCTCCTAAGATTCGACCATCCGTGGTTACCACAGCACGCTGTTTGCTCAGCCACGGCAATCTTTCTCCCGCTTTATGCGCTCTTTAAACAGACTTCCAAGTATCTAAATCCATGGCCGCCCCCTCTTTCCGTATGAATCTTCAAATAAGAACCGTCATAATTGGGGCAATATCAAAGTTGCCAAATGTGTACTCGCAATTATACTTATGTTTATGCCTGTTTTAAGGGGCACGAAAAGAAATCGAGGTTTGTACGTTAGGGAGTGCCAACAATAAGTACTTTTTATCGTTTTGGCCCTCGCAGTATATGCTAATTAATGTGGAATAAGTATTTGTCTGATCCGTTCATCCCTTGGAATGGGATCTGTTTATCACTGAAAACACTACTCCAAGTTCCTGAAGTTTGTGTTCTAAATGGTTCCTTAATATCTTATTCCATGAAGAAGATTATCCTGGAATATATTGAAATTGCCCTGAGTAAGTTTTCGGTGAATTTAATGTTGTTTATGCGTGTTATATTTGTCAGTAATATCATAAGGGCATCTTATTTCTCAGAAAAAAATCGAGAAAACATGTTGCTGAGTAATATTTCAACAAAAAGCATGGGTTCTGGTGGCAACAAAAATCCGTGTCGAAGACGAGGATTTTTGCACTTGCACAAATGTAATTTCTTCGAAAAATAGTACTTTGCATTTTGTTTTTTCGATTTTTTTTTCAACAAGAAAAATTGAATGTCCAACTGGCATTTGATAAGACTATTTCATGAGTCCATATATGTACTCGTTATCGAGAGTATGCTGCTGACAGGAGCTGTCATACAATTTGCCCATCTAGAAATCATTTGTATGTCAAAATTGATCGTTTGTGATCGGTGGAAACTAAGACAAGGGAAATAGTCTGAATAAATGTTCATATTTGCAAAATGGCGAAAGCGCCACTCAACCGAACTACATAGGCGTACAACTCTGCTTCCACCGATTTTTTTCCGAAATTCGAGGCTTTATTTATTGTGAAAAACTAGTTATACATTTATGATTCAAAGTATTTTCCACCACTCCCATCTCATCGGAAGTGCTGGTCAGCCAGGCCATCTACCATCAATAGATACAAGTGATAGATCGACGGCGCAACGTCTGGAGAATACGGCGGATGAAGTAGGACTCACCATTTCAATGTTTTCAAGTATGTCTTGACCACTTTCCCAGCATGGGATCGAGCATTGTCATGCTCTTATATCACTTTATCATGTCTCTCGTTATATTGCGGCTGTTTGTCTTTCAGTGCTCGGCTCAAACGCATTAAATGCGTTCGATAACGGTTGCCGGTGATTGTTTCATTTGGTTTCAACAACTCATAATACACTACGCCGAGCTGGTCCCAGCTGATACTGAGCATGACCTTGGACCTGTTAATATTCGGTTTCTGCGTTAGGGATTATCGTAATGACTCCGTTTTTCATCTCCAGTCACAAAGCGATGCAGAAATCTCTTCCATCTTTGCCTTGCAAGCAGCTGTTCACAAGCAAACAAACGCCGTTCAACATATCTCGGATTCAACTCATACGGCACCCAATATCCTTGTTTCTGAATCATTCCCATGTCCTTCCGGTGTTTTGAAATGACTTGTTGCGTCACTCCCAATGATTCTGGCAATTCTTGTTGCGTTTGACACCAGTTTTGATCAAGTTATGCCATCAATTCAGCATCTTCGAAAACCTTCTCTCTTCCACCGCTATGCTGGTCTTCGACGTCAAAATCACCGTTTTTGAAGCGTTGAAACTACTCTCGGCACGTTCTTTCACTAATAATGGCCTCACCATATGTATTTGAGAGCATTCGATGAGCCTCAGCCGCAAATCTGCATATTAAAGCGGAAAATTGAAACCTCCTACAAATGACGAGAATTTGGCTCGTAAGCTGACATGTTTAATTAAGAATATCTTTGTGATGCAGACACAAATCGACTTATACTTCGATGGCGTTATATTTATAAATACTTAAGCTTATTGTATGACATCTATGATTTATATATTTCGACTTCCACTTGCCATCTATTGCAAAACGGCGGAAGCAAAGTTGTACACCTAATATATCTCATAGTTTCTGAATTTTTCATTAGAGGTTAGGACTTTGACATTGCAAAACATAACCTAGATAAACAAAGGTATATTGGTATATAAATATCGAGGAGTAATAGAATGTTACTTCTATAGCTTTAATATTGGAAAGCAAACCAAAAAGGTATTTCCCTTATAAAAATATTCAAATTCAATTTTATTCCATAATTATCCGTATTATTCCTGAATAGAAATCGATAATGGCATAATTCGAAATAGATAAATGTATATCGTACCAAAGCATCGGTTACGATAATTGTTGCAATGAACTCCAATAGCGAAGTTTACTTTAGATCTAATCGAATCTGTTCATGAACTATCCGAACTGTCCAAATCACTCACCACTTACATTCACTGCCTCCATTGTTCGATACAGATTGTTTGCTCTTATTGGTAAATATTTGTACAGAGGGTTAGCAGAACCGGGAATATAATTTCATTGATGACCATCTAAATACACTGAAGCCACTTCATGAAAGGATTTCGCATCGGCACATTTCAATACTGCTCTCTCGTTGAATTCAGAGAATTAAATCTATATTGGAATTGTGATCAATACATTTCATGTTGATCGCGCAACCAGAACCATAGAAAATTCAAGGCGAATATTGAAAGAACATTTCCATGACAGAACCGAGGGAATTGAGATTTTGATTTTTGATACGAAATGGCGAGTTCAAAGATCTGTACAAAATTTCCATTGGGTTGCATCCTAGGAACTTTTGCAAATGCGAGAAGAATATGTAAATATTCCCATTATTTCTGCGACAAAACCGAAGGAGTTGGGATTTTGGATATTGGTTGGAAATAATAGGTGTAGAACTTGATCTTAGACTTAGTCGATTTGTATCTGCATCATAAAGTTAATTCCGATTAAAAATTTCAGCTTCCGAGCCAAATTCTCGTCTTTTGCGGGAGGTTTCAATGTTCTGCTTTGATACAAAGAAATCTGCGGCTAAAGCTCATCGAATACTCTCAAATACCTATGGTGAGGCCGCCATTAGTGAAAGAACGTGACGAGAGTGGTTTCAACGCTTCAAGAACGGTGATTTTAACGTCGAAGACCAGAGTGGCGGTGGGAAAGAGAAGGTTTTCGAAGATGCAGAATTAGGGGGCATTACTCGATCAAGACTCGTGTCAAACGCAACAAGAACTGGCAGGATTATTGGGAGTGACCCAACAAGCCATTTCAAAACGCCTATAATGGGAATGATTCAGAAACAAGCGAATTGGGTGCCATACGAGTTGAAGCCGAGAGATGCTTTTGATCAGCTGCTTGCAAGACAGAGATGTCTGTATGGCTTTGTGACTGGAGACGAAAAATGGATTCATTACGATAATCCCAAGCGCAGAAACTCATTGGGATATCCCTTCCAAGCTCCACGTCGTCGGCCAAACTAGATTCCAAGGTCATGCTCAGTATTTGGTGGGACTAGCTCAGCGTAGTGTGTTATAAGTTGTTAAAACCGTCTGAAACAATCACAGACGATCGTTATCGAACGCAATTAATGCATTCGAGGCGAGCATTGAAAGACAAACGGCCGCAATACAACGAGAAACATTATAAAGTGATTTTTCAGCATGACAATGGTCGACGCCATGTTGCGAAAGTGGTCAAGACATACTTGGAAACGTTGAAATGGAAAGTCCCACCCCATCCGCCATATTCTCCAGGCGTAGCTTCCTCGGAATATCACTTGATTCTATCAATGGCACATGGCCTGGCAGTCCAGCACTTCCGGTCCTATGAAGAAGAAAAAAATTGGATCGATTCGTGGATCGCTTCAAAAGAAGACCAGTTTTTTCAACGCCGGATTCGTACGCTTCCCGAAAGATGGGAGAAAGTAGTGGCAAGCGATGGACAATACTTTGAATCATAAATAAATAACCAATTTTTTATAATAAAGCCTCGAATTTAAAAAAAAAAAACGGTAACATTTCAAAACTGTGTGCAGAATTTCCAGTTGATTGCATCATTCACACCATAGAGAAGTCATTAAAAATATCGAAAAAAATACCCAATATTTCCGAAGGACTTGATTTTATGAATAAGTAATTATATTATAATTATATTAATAGGAAATGACAATTTTAATGCTTTGTGAGGCTCTCACGGTGAATTGATAAGAACTATTAAAAATTCAAAAAGAAAATTAAAAAAAAAGGATTTGGGATTTTGGATATTGATAGGAATTGACATTTTAAAACTGTGAAGAATTTTCATTTGATTGTATCGTCAGACAAGTCAATAAAAATATCTACAAAAAAATTCCATATTTCCGTGGCAAAACCAAAGGACTTGAAATTATGGATATTGATAAAAAATTCCAAATTTAAAGTTCCGTTCAAAATTGTGGTAGATCTTCAAGAATGCAATTGGCGCGTGAATGAACGACCGTTCAAGAGTTCCTGATTTCATTTCAGTGCTTTACTAATTTTTTTGATTATCCAATACTACCATATTCACATATGGGCAACACAAATTTCGTATTAACCTATTGGAAAGTGCTCTAACATTCACTCTTCTGACAGCTATTGTTTCCACTTCATTCATCCACCTTCCGATTTTTCAACCCCAAACCTGCACAGAGGATTTAAACGCAGATCAATACACCAATAGCTGCTGGGCATGTTATAACAACGAACATCACAACAAAGAAACTGGATCAGAGTTTTCACTGCCAAATTAAATTGTGCGGACATGTCATTTTTGAATACATCCATCAATTTCATTCTTTCACATCGTCGGTATAAAGACATTTCAATCACTTTTGTTCTGCGAATTTTGAATGAGAGCTATTGTACGGACGGTACCACAATATTCCTGAGCAAACTGAAAGCAATCCGAAGAAACGAGAATGATAATGAGACTTTTTCTTATATAAAAGAATACGTAGGACCCCCTGTAGCTTCTGGCTATTCGCTCGTATTAGAAAGAAAGCCATTGTATCGCCAAATTGGATCATTTTTCTTTGAATCATTCGTGAGTAACATGGGGTTTACATAACTTGATGGCTTGAGGAGGACTTCACTGACCTATATAGGGGGTTTAATGGATTATTTCTTGCCTTCAGAACAAAGGACAATGCTTCTGCTTTTATACTAAGCAAAAGCTCATAAATGATTTCTTTTAATTATCATTCCAGTCGACTATTTTGGAGTTGCTTACATGGAAAGAAATATCCTAAATCAAATGAAATTTTTCTATTTACACTTTTTTTTATCTTTTCGAATACCAACTGAATTTTTCAAAATGTAGAGTCTGAAGAAGCTACTGTATTGTGAAACAATAGTTATTTGAGTAATTAAAATGAAAACGAAATAACTGTCATTCAATTTAGATTAAAATAAATACCGAGATAATCCAAATAGACGACGATAATTCTTGTGAACATTATTTTTCATAAGATAAATAAAAAGCTGATATAATTAGCTGTACCTTCACATAAGCAACGAAGTATTTCAATGAGTTCATCTTATTAAGATAAATCAATTGGACGTAATATTCATCAATATAAGTTCAATAATTTCAACATAATATCATAAGCTTCATAATTTCAACAAAGGCTGAAGGGATTGATGGCCAATAAAGAACAGTTCATTACTATGAATTTCAAAGAAAAAAAACTATGTATCTAAAAGTTCCCTTCAATTAGGTTTCGACCTATGTTTCTTTGACTTTCTTATTCAAAAGAATTAAAATTCTTATAGCACCATTTGTATCTCAATTAAAATATCTATTTACACGAAATTTCATTAAAATTGAGTTGGTAAAACATTTTTCGTCTCCAGTCACAATGCGATGCAGAAATCCCTTCGACCCTTCCGCCTTGACTTGCAAGCAGCTGTTAACAAGCAAAAAAACGCCATTCAACATCTCTGGGCTTCAACTCGTACGGCATTTTGAAATGGCTTGTTGCGTCACTCCCAATAACCTTGCCAATTCTTGTTGCATTTGATACGAGTCTTGATCAAGTAATGCCTTCAATCCTGCATCTTCGAAAACCTTCTCTCTTCCACCGCCATGCTCAAAAACATAGTTCTTGAATGATATGCATTTTAGTGGAGTGAAAATTTTTCGTTCGGATGCAAGAAAAAATTTTTCATTTGAAAAGTGATCTTATACCTTTTATACTCTCGGAAGCAGAAGAAGAATGAATAACTGGATTTTAACGAACTAACATTTCCCGTGGATCTTTAACCCTTCTACAACAATGAGGTATTCATCACGCTTTCATTTAGTTATAAACGCTGGAATGACTATGAAATTAGATTGAGTAGATGATTCTCATACTATGAAATACGATTTCATAAACTCATTCCGTTATGATGAGTTACTCAGACCCATCTATTCTGCTTCATCTCATCTACTCGATCTAATTTCATTCATAATTAGTATCTGAAATTCCAATATATTTCAATGAAGAGAACCGAATTCCAAACTTCGGAACGCACCATTTGAACCCAAAGAGTACGATTATGGATAATTTCTATGATAATACAATATTGAAACGAAATTCATCTGGATTTCTCCTATCAATAATTAATATTCATTTTATTTTTCAATCCACTAATGGTGGGGTAAACTGTCAAGATGTTTTGGTATGTTGAAGTATGGTTGTTTTAGTGAACTATTTCATAATTCCTTAATTATCTGTTTTTTGCTTCTGAGGGCAGAGCTGGTATTGTTTACACTTTTAGGATGAAAGAAATTTTGGTTTCCTATTTCTGCTTTTAAAATGCTTTTCAGAATATTTCGCATACCTTTGCTTTCGTGTTTTTTTGTCGGTTTGTCTGTCACATGTCATACAACATTTTGAAATATTTTGTAGAAGCTGAGATATTCCTGAGAACTCTTTCTTTTTCATTTTTTTTACCTTCTTTTTTCTATTTGATTGAAACATTCATTTTTTCATAATCTGCTAATTTATGTCGAATTCATTCATGTAAATGACTCTTGTAGCCAGTCTAATTTTGAATGATTATTAAATATCTAACAAATGTTTCAATACACAGTAGCTTTATCAGATGTTACAATTTGAATAGCTATTTTTTCGCAGTAAAATTACATTTTCTATTATCTGTTTGTTGTTTACTGAAATTTCGAATGAACCAACAACAGTTATTATAATTATAGCCGCTAATTAGAGTACTAGAAAAACTTCTTCTGAGAAGATTATACAAATCATATATTCGAAGAAGATTCTTCAAGATAAAAGTGTTACTTAAGTCAACCCTTTACAATTAATATTTCATTCGATAATGAATATCCATCAAGTATTTATTGGATTAGTGTTCTTGTATTTATAAAATTGTTATTCAGAATAATGCATGGCACAATTCAATGATCAATGAGCATCATGGAAATGTTTCCTGTTTTGGCGAAATTTCAAATGTGGTAATGCATTGGTATAGTATATCCAAAGTCACTTGGAGGAAGCCAGAATATTTCGATTATAAAAGGTCTGTCCAAGTTTCCAGAAGTCCTTTCGGGGCCAGTGAATTTATTGACGAACAATACTCTCAAATAAACCCCGATATTTGGCAGATCGCGGTATACACTTCAAAAGGACATCTGGCCAAGCGTGTTCACGGACTAGTCCAAGTGACTTTGGATATACTATACACGTATTTTGTTTATACAGCATCAAATTATCGACTTCATCAGTGGTCACGAGTTTGCTGAAATAAACCCGTGACAAATTAATTCACTCAAAAGTGCAAAGTAGCCAAATAGCAGGAGTCTAACGGTTAACTGTTATCACCAAACCGAGAGATAACATGACCCAAAAACTTCCTATTTTGCAGGTAATATGGCAAGTATCCTGCTCAAATCACCTGTTCTTGAAAATACATCTTCTAACTGTGGACCAAAACATTGGTTTATCACGATAACCATCACTAGAAAAATTCTTATACTCTACGATTCTTTGTAGATAATACCTTGTTTGGCCTTTTAATGAAAACATCAAGGTGAATGTTCACCATTCTAATTGACATTACCTACCTGTTCATTGTTCACAGATCCAATTAGAAGTTTTGTCCACCCACTCAAATGAGCCACTCATCCATCTGTCGGGGCAGCCAAATAAACAAAGAATTGAATGTTGAAAATTATACAAGAATCAACACCCTGCATAAAAACAACTTAAAAGAAAAAGACTTATTGCCATCTTTTTAACATAATTATTGAAAGATAAATGGCCCAAAAGCGGTCCTTGAGGCACTCCTCATATTTAATTCCTGTATGAAGACTGAAAAATATTTTCATGAAATGCTGATTCAAAATTGATTCAAACCATGAGAAGAAAACTGATAGTCACTTAAAATTGCCTGTCATCAATTTTATGAAATTCTAAAAATGCTGTACGCCATACTGTAACTCATCTTGTATCGCAATTATCAGCCACTTAATTCACTGGCATCCTACATGACGCCAAACTTAACCAATAAATTCGTCGGCCCTCTGTTTCGCTTATCTTTTTCGGAAACTCATTTGCCACCCCCCTTGTAATTTATCCTCTATGCCCGAAACGTTTTAACGAAATTTGGATTTTTTATTAAAATAGCTCGTAAATGGGTCGTGAGCGGGTGTCATTACAAATTGTAAAATATGAGCTAAATAAACGTTTATCTACTCCTATTGAATTATAAACTCATTATTCAACTGCTTTTGAGCAATTAATAGTATCTATTAACAAACAGCGTGATTTATAATAACTCACTGCTATAACTCACTATTATAAATCGGAAAATATGGATCTGTGCTTCTATACTTCTCTGCTTCTATTCGATTGGCCGAAAGGGAACATTCCATTATTGTTATTGAGGGGAGGAATGTCCGAGGGAATGTCACTTTTGACGTTTTCAAATTAAGTTGATATCTAATTATTGTGAATGTTTTGCTGAAAACGATTAATTCAGATAGTGAAGATGAAATATTATAAAGGTATACATTTCCAAAAGACAAACAGCTAATGTTACCATACAGAATTAATTGCCCGAAAAAATATGAAGAAGTTTGAAGAAATTTTCAAGATTGGTGTAGCAGTAAGATCATTAAGTAATCGTTTACAGGGAATATTTTTTGGTATATTTTAATGCATTTTTATAGGCAATTATTGAGGTTTTTCAATAAATTTCTATGTCTGTACTCTGTACTGGATTCGAGCTAGCCGAAGCTAGTTCGATTGTGATTGGTAGCACTAAGTTTCCATCTCTCTTGTACGGGATCGAGCACATCATGTTCATTTCCCGTTCCTTCTGTCTTTATTCTAAGTCTGTATTTTTTTCTTAGTATTTATTGATATAGTCGTAGATAAAGTATAGTATTCAACTTGCGGTAATGGTCATAACTCACTTGATGAATTACAGCACTCGCCTGCGGCTCGTGCTGCAAACATCATCTGCGTGAGTTATGACCTACATTACCGCTCGTTGAATAATATACTATTATCTCGCTATGTAGCGATAATACATCAGTGTGTCGTGATGCAGGGATGGAATTATAGGGGTGGACGCTCTTGAACCTCCCCCGGAGCATCGAGGAGTAGGGCACGTGAATAATTGAAGCGTCGAACGGCGAATATTCACAATTCACACGCCGATGAGTTCACATGATGACGCAAAAAACAGTTCTGCAGTTCTGATATGCGGGGAATTCCCGGTGTGAGGATTGCGTGTATTTGGCCGGGAATTCTGGGATATGAGGATTAGAGGCAGTCAAGTTATAATCATTCCGTGGAATCGGGGAAGAATATTGAGATGGAAAAGCTTACATGCGAGTATTATGATGGTGGGGGTATTCGCATGTATATTTATACTCATCTTCTGGAAAAAGTAGAAATGTACTTTTGCAACAGAATAAACTAACGGTTGTTTTTTTTTTCGAGGTATATAACTTTAAGTTGGCATTACTGTTCAAGATGGCGACCGATTTAACAGCTGTCAAGTGATTTATTCTCAGTTTGGTTTGGCAATTCATCACGAATAAACTCACGCCTGAACAACGCTTGCAAATAGTGCAATTTTATTTCGAAAATAATGGTTCTGTGCGGAATACGTATCGCGCACTACGTCCATTTTATTTTGTTTAGCGATGAAGCGCACTTCTGGTTGAACAAACAAACAAAACTGCCGCATTTGAAGTGAAGCTAATCCTCAAGTGTATGTCGAAACACCGTTACATCCAGAAAAACTGACGGTTTGGTGCGCTTTATGGGCTGGTGGAATCATTGCTCCGTACTTCTTCAAAAACGATGATGGCCAGAACGTTACAGTCAATGGTGATCGGTATAGAGCCATGATTACTAACTTTTTCATTCCTGAATTGAACAACCATGATGTTCTGGAGCTGTGGTTCCAACAAGACGGCGCAACATGTCCACAGCTCGTGCCACAATCGATTTATTGAAAGACACGTTTGGTAACCGCCTAATGTCACGTTTTGGACCTGTGAATTGGCCTCCAAGATCTTGTGATTCAACACCGCTAGACTACTTTCTGTGGGGCTATGTAAAGTCATTGGTCTATGTGGATAAGCCACAAACCCTTGACCATTTGGAAGACAACATTCGCCGTGTTATTGACGATATACGGCCACAAATGTTTGGAAAAGTCATCGAAAATTGGACGTCCAGATTGGACTACATCCGAGACATCCGTGGCGTTCATATGCCAGAAATCATATTTAAGATGTAATGCCACAAGATTATCTTGCGGGTGAATAAAATTCATGTCAATCGAATAATCCATCGTTGTTTTATTGCAATTTAAAGTTCTATAGCTCTAAAAAAACACCCTTCAGATGACAGTATCAAGGAATCGAAGGACTAATAGTTTCAGAGAAAAATAAAGGGTTTTCCAATAAGACGTTTCATTTCGATATTGAAAAAAACAGTATATTCTGGGAGAAATTGATAGATATTGATTTATTCAATTTCAAAGAGGAAATTATGCCATTAACAATCGAAAACGATATCTGCCAAATGGCAGCCACAACCATGGTGGCAGCACCAAATCCTTTTCATGAAATTTTCTATGATCAATTCGCACAATTGCGGTTCTGGATAACTTCATAAATTCAATCTTTAAGAACTTGAATCAATTGAGGAGCATTCGTATAATTTTTTTCGTGGTTCCAAAGAAATGAGTCTTGAGGTGTTAAATCACAAGATCTCGGTGGCCAATTGTAATCACGTATTCAATAAATAACACTACCAGGAAACTTTTCTCTCTTTACAAATTTGAGATTGTTTTTTTGATTGTGTGACACGTAGGGCCATCTTGATGAAAAAAAAAACGTTTTCCACATCACTATCTCTCAATTCTGGCCATAAAAAGCATGTGCCTAATTTCAAAAATCGACGAGGAATCGACAAATATAGGTTTTAGTCACTACGGGCTACAGCAGCACTATTCTCACTTGTTTTTCACATTCTTCACATCACTAGCTTGTCCCAACAGCTAAAATTTTTCCACCAGTTTCACTATTGCTGGCGGAGAAGATGCTTCACCACGATCCAAAAGTCTGTCTTATGAAGTAAATCAATCAGCCATGTTATCTGAAACATCAATCAGAGCAAATTACGTTAATTTTATCTTCAAGACATTCATAGTTTAACAATCAATTCTATGTCTATGACTATGATATAACCCTATACTTCATGTCGTTTTGAAGTTTCGTTTTTGCCAGCGGAATCTCAATTCAGTCGGTTTTGTCGTCGAATAAAGATCAGATGTAGCAATCCATTTTTTTTTCATTAGATGGATTTAGTTATCTGACTCTCACGTTGAGGTCGCAATGAGGTATCGTAGTATCTATAAAAACTTTTGTGACAGTTTTGTGATGAGTTAACTCCGTTTAGTTTGAGCGCGCGCCAAAGATGGACAGTAGCAAAGAAAAAAAACTTTTCCTACAGTTACAGCAATCGAGAGCAATTTTGGTTTCGTCCATTCCGTTTCGGTAATTTCAATTTCAAAGATGAATCACGCACTGGAATTGCCGATAAATCATGGATGTTATCGAGTCCAACCGTCATGTAAGCAAAAAACCTCATGGACTGAATTTCCATCTGCGAATCATTGCTTAATCGTAACGAAATCGACCCATTTTTGAAGCAGTTGGTGACTGGTGATGAAAAGTAGATCACTTACGACAACGTCAAGCGAAAAAGATCGTGGTCGGTACGTGGTGAATCGGCAGAAACGGTGAGCAAGCTGGGATTGACGGCCAGGAAGGTTTTTCTAAGTGTTTGATGAGATTGACAGGAAATTACCTACTATGAGCTGCTCCCCTATGGCACAACTGTCAACTTGGAACTGTACTGTCAACAATTGGATCGTCTGAATGAAGCAATATCATAAAAGCGGCCAGCTTTGGCCAATAGGAGAGGAATTGTGTTCAGGACAATCCCTGGACAGTGGCCACACACATCGATTGTGACTTGCCAGAAGCTCCAAAAGCTTGGTTGGAAGGTTCTTATGCATCCATCTTATAGTCCGGACCTGGAACCAAATGATTAGCATATGTTCTTATCCATAACTAACAATTTTGCTGATGAGAAATGCGCTTCAACACAGGGCCCCCGCAACCGCGCGTTCAACGCGTGCACCGCACGCGGGCGCCACTCTTAAGGGGCGCCAAAATCTCTTATAGACCGCATGAAAATCCGAAAGACCAAAGGTTTTTGAAAAAGTTTTTTTTTTATTTTTTCAACAATTTTAAACGTGCAAAGACTTATACACATCCAAACAATTTCCCGAACGTCACAATCCCTATAAAATAACCTCGGCCACAGATTGCAATTATACGATTCTTTTCGAGTAAACAAATCATAAATAATCATCCCTTTGTCGGTACGGGATTTCTTTATGGACCACCTTGCACCGGACGGCGGGCACCATTTCTTCGATCTTCACTAAAACGCATATGGTACACATAAACAATCATAAATACCGAAGCGATAGCTTTTAGCCAGGGGAATTACTGAAACTTTCGCCACCATCTGTAGGAAAAATACTACATGTTACAGAGAATTTCTGAAACTACCAAAATCTGCTTGCTATGCTTTAACAGCAGAAACTTATCCAAATAATAGTTATTTTCTCTCGAAACGTTTATGGGTTGAGGTCAAGACGCAAAAAATTAAAATACTCAGATAATTGGAAAGATTTGTATTTTGTTTAATTGTGGTTTGTTTTACTGTTTCTTGTTGTGATTAAATTAAATTTTATGAAATGATGAGTACTTATCCACATACAGTATTAGCATTTCTATTAGTCTATAAAATTCTATATTTTTTTTTTCTGTTTAAAATGGTGCACATCCTAAATTAGCCCATACCTACATAGATACTATAATATTATTTTTATTTGCTTCAAATAGGGAAGTATTGTTTGTAATCGTGAAAAAATAGAATCGACTTTGATATTTTGAATTTGTTACCTGGGGCCACCATCATATTATACTTAATTTTTTTTTAATATGCACCCTGGATCTGTATTATTTATTTGATGTTCGTAGCCGTTTAAATTTCAAAAAAAATTATATTTCACCTTTGCCAAAAATCAATTATTATAACAGGAACAGGGTATGTGCTTCAGATCGGTCTTAACTTATTATTATTATTATTAATATTAACTCCGTTTAGGTTTAAAGGCTCGGATTTAAGGTTTAAATTCATAAAAATGACAACATACGGGTTATTCTCAAAGGGATGGCGCAAAGTAAATCATGGGTGAATGTCCTTACCACTTTTGGATCAAGTTTTTCTTAAATTCTAGGAGCCATACAAGAGAAAACGACCTTCTGATGCAAAATTTCGAGAGCAAAAAAAAGCTAGACTTCAACAAAGGGAGAAGATGGCTGGGAGTATGGAATAATATTTAATAATTATTAATAATAATATTAATATTTTAATATAATATTATGAATAATTTAAAGAAGAATAAAGCTCAGGTTTTGAAAACTCTGCAGTTTCATTACAAAATTAAAATAAAATGCGGTTTTGATCGAATGCTTGAATAAAATAATGAAACATTTAAAAAATGTATTATGCAACAACTGACAGCATAAAGTTCTTAAGGCATTCAATAAAGGTTGCTGATAGTTTTTTTAACCCTTCTACAAAGAAATTCCTAACAAAAACTGAAACATTTTTTGCCGATTATCCTGCGACGTTTTTCTCCACTTCCCCCCCTTAAGGGGCGCCAAAATATTTTCGGCACGCGGGCGTTGATGACCCTTGCGGGGGCCCTGCTTCAACAGAGGCTTGTAAAAATCGACTGTATAAATTTTTTGGCATTTAAGGACGAGGCTTACTATTAGAGACAGGCATAATGATATTACATTCATAATGGCAACAAGTTATCGAACAAAACTGCGCATATTTGACTCAAATCGGATACTTCTAACTATGGTAATGAAAGCCTTGCTTTCCATACAAAAATATTGAATTTTTTTACTACACCTTATATTTGAAATATGTTTTTATATTCTTCTTGAATTCACGATGATTTTGGTATCGCGATCAGAATGAACATTTTGAGTGCAATATTTCATTTTGATCCAATCCATTGTACTCAAATGATATGAAAAATAAATTTCGAACGGCCAAATGTCACCATAAATTCGAAAATTATAGTAATTCTGATGGAATTATATCATAAGGGCGTCTAATTTCTTCTAAGAAACACATTGCTAAGTAAGAGTTCGACAAAAATCATGAATGCTGGTGGCAACAAAAATCCGAGTCGAAGACGAGGATTTTTGCACCTGCACGAATTCTTTCTGTTAAAAAATATTACTTCGCATTGTGTTTTTTCGATTGTTTTCACAGGAAAAATTAATGCCCGAATGTGATTTTTTTTTCATGAGATCACGATTACTTGTTTTCGAACATATTGTAATCTTTCATGAAAATAGCTAACAAGTTTTGCCGCGGGTGAACTGGAAAAAACTGCTGACAGGTTTCCATCTAGAAACCATTTTTTATTCGAAATTGAGCGTTTGTGATTTGTGCGTCATCAGAAAGTTTAGAATCAATTATAACTTATCACTTTTATTCAATATCCATTATGAGAATCGTCAAAATTTCTATAACAAACATGTGATGTTGAGGGTTATTACAATTTCTTCATGAATTCCCAGTTCTATTACTGTGTACCATAGAAATCACAGCATTTCCCTCTTCATTTTCAGCTGATCTCCAGATATCAAGAATCAATATAAATAAGAAATATTAGATATAAATGGCCCATCAATGAGAAAAATATTGATAAATACATCACCTTGCGCAGCATCCGTTAACAATATTGGGAAGCCATCCAAATCCAATCTAAAGTTATGGCATTGTCGTGACAAATACGCTGACCAGATAAAATCGTCGAGCCGTATCAG
This sequence comes from Harmonia axyridis, assembly GCF_914767665.1. Taxonomy (NCBI): domain Eukaryota; kingdom Metazoa; phylum Arthropoda; class Insecta; order Coleoptera; family Coccinellidae; genus Harmonia; species Harmonia axyridis. The sequence goes on from NC_059503.1 coordinate 18,456,872, forward strand.
GAACTATTGTAACTGAGCCATCTTGCCATCTCCCTTATAATTGGCTAATTAATTTTCGTAAATGAACCGCTGTGACCAGCCGTCTGGAGATGAGACAAAGGACAAACTTCGATGTGTTTTTTGCCATAACCATAAATCGGCGTTTATAAACCGCAGCAGTTAGTTGTCAAATTCAGGGGATATTTTCGTCACTAAAAATGGTTTATTGCACCCCGTTTGACTTTATCGGCCTTCGAATTTATATCATTCGCTTCAAATTCGAAGGCGTGGAATATCGAATCTTCCCTTGAAAGGGACATGTTGAATAATCTTGGAAGTAAGAAAAAATTATTGTCGATGAGGGTAGCTGAGTAGGCCGTGTGGCTTTACCTGTTTTACATGTACCCTGTATAAGACTGATTGTGCTGGTGCTTCATTGGACTATCCCATTTACCACACTTGAACAATTTTAAGTAATGCTTTATTATCGATTGATTAAGAAAATACGATTCGGGCAGGCATCTAGCGATAAAATGATTTTTAGTTAGTTCCAACCTTAAAACGATACGTGACAAGGTTATGGCATCAGCATTCTGGGATGCGAAAAGTATAATATTCATTGATTACCTCCAAAAGGGCCAGACCATCAACGGCGATTATTATATAGCGTAATTGGATCGTTTGAAGCATAAATCGTAAAAAAGCGGTCCCATTTGAAGAAAAAAGGTGCTGTTTCATCAAGACAATGCGCCGTGTCACAAATCAATGAAAACAATGGCAAAATTGCATGAATTGGACTTTGAATTGCTTCTGCGCCCACTGTATTCGTCAGATCTGGCCCCCAGCGACTTTTTCTGTTCTCAGACTTCAAAAGAATGCTCGCTGGAAAGAAATTTAGCGCCAATGAAGAAGTAATCACCGAAACTGAGGCCTGTTTTGCAGCGTAAGACAAATCTTACTACAAAAATGGTATCGAAAAGTTGGAAGATCGCTATAATCGCTGTATCGCCCTCGAAGGCAACAATATTGAATAATAAAATCGAATTTTGCCAAAAAAATGTGTTTTACTATGATAGACCGGGGACTATTTGGCCTGTTATGTTTATGTGTAAGAAAAAATGACAAACTTATTTTGTTGTTTAGAAGTGTCTGCCAGAAGGCAACAAAATTATCATAGTGAAAGTAATAGTTATCTGCTACTATAATAAATTCATTCATTTACATTTGTGTTGAAACTCTTGTTTCGGTGAAACGACACAGGGTAGGCAGCAAACGTAAGATGTATTTTGCTACTTCATGCAGGTTTAAAATTTATTGAATATTACATTTTTATGCAATTAGGTGAATTAAAAAAAGGGGAAAGTTCCCGAGAAAAACCATGTCTGATTTTTTTAAATTTGTTATTTTGATTCTATACATTCGAAAACGTAAACTGTGAATATTTCAGCGGGCTTCAACTCTTATAAGTATAACATATATCTAGATCTCTTATTAAAAAAATTGTATCTTTTTTTACTCACAGTAATATTATTGTTTATGTTAATATTCATTTAGGTATGAGGGAATTCTTCATTCAGTGTTATTACATATGAATATCTTTTTTTTTCCAGAACTGAGTCCATTTTCGTTTCCCTTCAGATATTTCACTGTCCAGTTTCTAAGGGCCTGCTATATATATCATTTAATTTCAGTATGTCACGAAAATATTTCTTGATGAAAATGAGTAATACAGTCGATATTCATCAATATCATAGCGAGGTATTAAAATTTCTCTGTGTACCTAAGCCAGTCCATATTTCAGAGGTTTCCATTTCATCACATTCACCCTATATGCTTTTCAACAAAACATTTCCGTCTAGTACACCTAAATTTCGATGAAACAGATGGATATTTAGAGGTAGCTGATTTGCAGGGTTATATCATTTGTAACCATTAATAGGCCTTGGAATTAGTTCTGGAATTAGTTGGTGAATTTACGGCTTCAATAGGGGACAGACCATTTCTCTTGAGTCGATAATTGATACAAAGTAGGTTTTCTACTTTAGTAGTGTGTTTCGGAATAACTGACATAAGTAATGGCGTAATCAATTTTGTTTTTGGTCATACCGAATGATATTTTTTCTCATATCAATGTTGTCTAAAAATAAGTATTATGTTTTTTATAATAGGCCGGTTCCAAAATAGACACTCTCGCCAACTAATACTCTAATCATGAGAAAATGTATTAAACTAATTACATTTTCGGGAATAGACTTCAAACTCCAACGAAAATTTCGTTTTTTTTTAATTCCCTTGCAACTTGATCCTTTACCCTCGAAATATTCGAAAACAAACAAATACATACATTCGATTGCCTCATAATTTTAATTAACTCTTATGTACCCTTTTTTTGACTAAAGCTTGAATGGCAGATATTATATGGAAATAGTTCGTCATTTTGAAATTTTTCGTACTCATTCCAATACCTTTCGAAGATTTTATGTCCTCTCCACAAATTTGGATGTGTAATTCAAAAAAGTTTGTAAGTTGTTACATTGAATTTAAGGTATAAGCGAACGAGATATAAGTCTTTTTATTATTTATTTTTCTTTATACAAGTTGATTGACCGCGATGGCCTATCAGAGGTTTATGGAAAACTAATCATAATTTTGTGCTGACATTTTGCATGTTGAGGTTTGAGACAATGAACTTTCTCCCTAAAATATTCTCAGATCTTAACAACTTCCAGTTATATCAGAAACTACTACTTCCTTATTTCAAATGGCACACCCAGTATGTTATTGCATCATTAGATAGTTTTTTTTTATGGCAATTTCAGCAATACCTTGGGTAAAAACTCAACGGTGCATGAAATACTGGGATTCTCATCTTAAAAAATATTGTCGACGGGGACTAAAATTTTTTGAATATTTCTGCAGAAAAAGTTTTTTCAGTAAAAACCTTTATCATTTTCGATTCCGCAAATACGTAGTATTATAAAACTTTTTGCGGTTTGGACCAAAAATGTACAGGGTATTTATCAGAAGATCATGAACTTGGACAATTCAAATTCATCAAAATTGAAGATTGTCTAATCAGAACCTATATTTTCTATTATTTCAGTCAATCAGTCAATTCTACGTACAAAATAGCAAGAATTACTTAAACAAACCCTATACCCAAAATGAATACTTTAAGAGTTATGGAGGAAGAACTTTAAATGAGGAAAAACCGCAATTCTTTTTCCGATTGATAAAAAAAATTGAAGATCCTACGGAATATTGTCTCAACCTAAATATCTATACCCAAATTCATCAAACTCGGAAATATCCATAGAAATGTAAATTTGCACATGAGCGGGGAGCATCCCGTAAATCAAAAATAGCTGAAATTCTTTGGATACCACTCAATCTACGATTCAAATAACTACACAAATTTGCAATGAAATCGAACTTGTAGAAGGAAAGATATGGAAATACCGGTAATTTCAAGTTTGCGCATGTTCAACGCGAACTGTTGATATTGGAGATTTTATAACGGACAATCTATTTAACATCCATACTAAATTCCATTGAAATTGCACACAATGATCACAATGCCTGCACTATTTTCGGTAGACTCGGAAGCCAAAATAGATCCCTAAAATTCAAAACCATAATAACAATTTTCATCCGAAAAGTGATCACTCGGCATAAATATCAAGTTGATGAAAACAACTTCTCGTTACATTTTCACATCAAAATAATAGTAGTAATCAGCACAACTAACAATAAGTCATTCTTGGAATCCCATGGTATTAATTCTCTACCTATTCCACAGTGTTTCCAGAACTTTCACGGGACATTTCCAGCCTGCCAGACATATTTAATTAAAATATCATTTCGGGCAGCTCTTAATTAAAAATAAAAATACACGACCCGAACCAAAAGTTCAACAATGAATTTACCCACAGCTCTCATCGATATCTCACCAACTTTTCGTACAGAAAACATTTTAATTTAATTCCGTTTGATTATGAGGGAAAAACGATCTCGGTGTCTGTTACATCATTTATAACCCCTAATGGAATTTGGCTAAAGATTTTGTTTTGTTCGATGCCGCACTCAGCGAAGGAGGATAAAGAATGATGTTTGGGGAGAGCAAACTTCTTTCTTCATTACTACTGTGTCAAGGAAATAATAATCTCTGTGTGACTTATAAATTAATTGGAGCTTTTCGTATATAGGGGGTGACACTTGACAGATTTTTCTCCCTTGATTTCTGTGTCGTGGGTCATATATAAAAGGAGCTTGAAAGAAAGCAGCGTGAGGTCTCTAACGCCATCGTGATGTTTATGGCTTCGTGAAAAGCCATATATCAGAATGAAAATAATAATTCATTCCGTTGGTTGTTCTCAGAAAACAAGATATCTGTGAAGTTTGTAAGGAAAATATGGTGTTTTTATTGAAGTCGCTATTTTCAATATTATTTTGAATTGAATCATAGTGAGCTTCAAATAATAGCCAATAAACTATATAAAACGTTTTTTGAACGCTTTATAATTTCACGATGATATTCGTAAACACATAGAAACCTAAAAACTCGAAATTTTCAGGGTAGATAAACTAGAATGCCTCGGTTTTTGATGGACAAACTTCGGGTTCCGGGAATATAGCAGTTTTAAATTTTGTGTTTCTGGATGATAATGGAATTTTGCACTCAAAAATGTACAATAGGCGTAAAACTTTGATTCCGCCGTTTTTCTTCTAAATTCGAGGCTTTATTGTAAAAAACTACATACATTTAAGATTCAAAGTATTGTCCATCGCTGAATGCTTCTTTCTTCCATCTTTCGGGCAGCGATTTCATCCCGAGTTGGAAAAGCTGGTCATCTTTTGAATCTATCCAATTTTCACTTTTTCATAAAACCGGAAGTGATGGTCAAACAGGCCGTGTACCATTGATCGAAACAAGTGATAGTCCGCGGGCACAACGTCTGGAGAATACGACGGATGCGGTAAGACCTGCCACTTCAACGTTTCCAACTATGTCTTGACCACTTTTGCAACATGGGGTCGAGCGTTGTCATGCTGTAAAATCACTTTATCATGTCTCTCGTTGTATTTCGGCCGTTTTTCTTTCAATGCTTGGCTCAAACTCATTAATTCCGTACGATAACGATCGATGGTCCCACCAAATGCTGTGCATGACCTTGGAACCGTGAATATTCGGTTTGGCCGTCGACGTGGAAGCATGGCCGGGATATCCCCATGATTTTCTGCGCTTGGAATTATCGTAATGAAACCATTTTTCTCCCCAGTCACAGTGCGATGCAGAAATCTCTCCCATCTTCGCCTTGCAAGCAGCGGTTCACAAGCAAACAAACGCTGTTCAGCGTCTCTCGGCTTCAACTCGTACGGTGCCCAATTTCCATGTTTCTGAATCATTCCCATGACTTTCAGGCGTTTTGAAATAGCTCGTAAGCTGACATGTTCAATCGAGAAAACTTTATGATGCAGACACAAGTTGACTAATATTTCGATGGCGTTCGACTTACACAGGTATTGAGAAAAATAGGTAAACCAAATGAAAATACGAAATAGTATTGAGATTTATCTCAATACTATAACGATCTACTCCTGCAATAGGGGATAAGTATATCTATTCTTTAGAATAGATATACTTATCCCCTATTGCAGGAGTAGATCGTTCCCATTTGTAAGGTGCCATCTGCATAGGAAGAACACGAGGACAAAATTACCAGTGGGAAGTCAGCCACATATATCAGAAAGAACAGTGGCCCAAGGACAGAGCCCTGTGGGACTCCACTCGTCACAAACTCACTCTAACCCTAACCAAGAAATGTAAACTCAGAAGGATCAATTGTTTGAATCCTTGTACCAAGTAAGGAATGAATATCTGGCCTCAGTCTATGGATTGTTGAGAAGTCTCTTCAACATGTAATGTCAAAATGAATGAACATGGATATGAATCAGATTCCAGTTCATCATTAAACACAGTGCGAAAAACAACAGAATTAGAACATGAAATAACAAGTTTTGTGGGTGCAATATGACTCGAATAATTGTTGTATTTTTAACATAATTATCGATGAACATAAAACTATCAGTGAAAGAGCGCAAAAAACTCCTTTTTCTAGTTGTTGCACAATAAAATAATCGATCCTTGTAGAAAAATAAAAAGTTCAGTTGATTTCCTCAAACATTACGCGCGAATTGAAAATTTCACCTCATCAATTCAGCGATGGATCTTACCGATTAGTCGAGACCCTATGAATCAGCTCTAAAACTTCACCTCTGAATTTATATCTTATCCGCAGTATTCAAATCAACTCTTATCCGCATTCATAATGTGTACCTATTCCGGAAGACGGTCTCCTGCCTCGATAGCCCCTTCAATTTATATTTCGCATTTCGAACAGAACTTCCCGAGTAATTTTACTGCTATTGCACTCCAGGCTAAATGCGCCCTGTATCCAGGGAGAAATACTGCAAATGCCGGGCCATTCAGACAACTCTGCAGTATTCGCAAGGAGATATTTCCGAGAGATAAGTGGAAGTGCAGACTGAATGACTCTATCTCTATCATTCGCTGGCCATGTCATATTTGTTAGGAGTTTTTGGTATTATCATCAGGCAAAATAAATATTAAAAAATCCATTCTGAATTTTATCGCGAGGTTTCATTGTGGGAAATATGGATGAAAAAAATAAACCTACTGGCAATATCGACAGTACTTTACTGCCTGTTGTGTCTTACAGGTACAATAACTGCATGAAGAAAGCCTAGCGACAAGCTTTTATATGATATGAATCTCATGATGTAAAAGCTTTGATCTTTTCTTCTTTTTAGCATTGCAATAAAAGCTTAAATTGAAAAATGTTTTTTACTATTCACTTTTTTTTTATCGTTCTTTAGTTTATTTCATTTCATTTATTGTGGCAATATTACATGGTCCTTAATTTATTAGTCAAGCTCTTCAATAAGAAGACCTTCAAGGGATTTGACTCTACTCAAAGCTATGAATGCTTGGTCTGCAGCTGAAAGCTAAAGCTAAATATACAATTGCAAAGTCAACGGTGCTGTCCTACATTTTGTTCATATTGTGAACTCAGCATATGCCACTTAACGGATATTATATTATAATTGGTAACATCCTTCTTTCAACAGTACCACGACTATATTTGTCCAGAAATTGTATAGATTTTGGTTGAATAAAATTAACCAAGGTCTATCTGGACGGATGAAATTTCTGTTGCACATATTTTTGCCCTTCGAATGCAGGGCCAATTAATTTTGGTAAGTATCTGATATATCCAATGGCACCATTCACCAGAACTTCAGACACATCTGTTGTAGCGCAGCATGACTCCAACAATTTTTTTAGCTTCTTTGGTAATATCAGATGGTATAATATTATTCAAATAAAATTTTCTAGGCTTTTTAATTTTGTTTATTCCAACCTTCTCTTTCTTTGGGAACCAGAGGGACCACAAGGACCAGATATGACCGAGCTCTATCCTTCTGATATTTTAAAGATCCAGGATTGAGTGAATGTTCTCCTCAGGGAGAAGTGAGAAAGCCGACTGCGAGAGGAGTTTTCTCTCTTATGCATATAGGCTGAAGACAGTGATAATAAATGAGATGTGACTATTTATTAGTTGATCTCAATTTTTGAGAGAAAAAAAATTGAACCCACTGAGATATTTCACACTTAAAATCAATTTTGAATAGCTCGTTCAATTTGTGACAAACAATCTCTTAAGTCTTCTTTTCTAATGGAGCGTCGTTGTTTCAAGCAAAAAATTAAAAATGTTAGCTTTAATGTATAATCGAGAATTATAATAGGTAATTCATTAAAGAAATGAAAAAACGCTTCAAGATGTTTTATTTTTTGCATAAAAAAGGCGTCATTCCTAATAAGGAATGAGAAATTTGTTTTTGCAATCTGTCAAGAAGGCACTGAGAATTGTTCATTCGAAGACTAAACTTTTCATATTCTAGTATCATTTGGTTTTTTTAATTTCTGTCATTCGGTTGATTTATAGTGCTCCACTTTGTCAGTTCATTTCAAGCATGACTAAATTTGCGGAAAGAGAACTCAAGGCTTTTGAAACAAATTAACAAATTCCTGATAAAAACATAATCCAATAGACACATATGGTGAAGTTAGGTATTTGAAGTGTTTCTAGACACATTGAGATAATTTCCCTGGATTATGATTTTTTCCTTCGAGAATAGGAACGATTCGGGATATAGAAGCACACGTAGTAGGTTATAAATAAAGTTCCATTTGGAATTGGAAGCACGTTTTGCAGACAGTACAGCGATAAGACACTCCGTCTCCCAGCAGAGGCTCAATCAGATGATTTGATTTTTCACACCCTATGAACAGAAATTGCTTATTCACTGTCTCGTAGATTTTTCCTTTTGCCTTCTAATACACGCTGTAACTAGGAGGACGGCTGGTAGCTAGCGCTGCTATATGTATAATATTGAACACTTGTAGGATGCGAAAGTGGTCATAAAGTGGATATATGGTATGCCTTTTCGCCCTTCTGAAATAGATTACGTAATCTGGTTCTAGTAGGCTGGATGGGATACGGTTTATTCTGTGCGCATTTCCACTAACGTTAAATCGTTTGCAGAATATCTAGCTTTCACTATTCCATCCGAAAAGGGCTCGTTTATTGATATGTAGGATATATTTTGAGACGTTATATACACGTCCAATTATGCTATCGATATATTTCGAATATTTTCTTGAAGTATTGTGCCCAGGCATCCATATATAGAATTATGAGAATCCAGGATTATTTAAAGAATCATTGTATAGATTATTCGTTACTGCAGTTCCTGAAAATTTACACGAATTCGTGATAGAATTTTTCAACACTTTCGGAACATCATGAATTTTCACAATTCACAGTTTGATGTGAGTGAAAGCCATAAATTCAAACTTATAATTAAAGTGATATGCTCAGGTGGTGTCTTGTCCTTTAGTACTCTAAACCATCACCGTTACAGAATTAAAACATCTCAAATATCATATACAATTCAAAACACTCCGAAATGAGATGTTGGTTCTTAAAATTGTCCATGCTAGAATATAGGTTGCACGAGGTGACACCCACATTACAAAAAAAAAACATCACGGGTATTGTGATTGGGCTCTTGCAGTAATTACTTTCCATACTGATTTTTCTTGGATTTCAGCGTGCCACTTGATGCACCGTCTTTTCCAGCATTTAGGAGCGTTTTAAATTGTGAGGTGAAGTGAACTCTGGGAAGAGCAAAACTGTTTTCTTCAGCCGAAAGAGAAAAGATGTCCATGGATATTCAAGGACAAGCTCACTTGAAAAACAACACGTCTAATCAGGTGCGAAGAAGGAAAACTATCTTCTTTACCATCCGCCATCCAGGCATGACTTAGGGTAGCCACCAAGCTGGACTTGGGGAATCCGCGAAGTAACATCTACATGCACTATCTAAGACAAGCAGTAAATGCAACATGATTCGTCAGCAATGCACGGATGCAGGAAGACCTAAATATATCATTCCTTGATGAGCACCTAAAAAAACTAAGTGCAATGATCTTCACCAAAGCGAAAAATCACGTAAGTCCCTCATAAGGAAGGCATGTTAGGTTAGGTTCTCTTCCGAGGTCAGCACCTTGTCGTGGTGGAAGGGCTTGTAAAAACTGCCTGCTGTAAAGTAGACAGTGAAACTAAGACTGATCAGCAAAGGTGGCGTGGCTTATCCCAGCCTGCTACATTCCCCTTACCTCAACAATCCCATATTGCCCCAAATACCACATTCCTGTCAACACATCACCCACTCCTAAGAACATCCTCTAATCTCTACCTTTCCAAGCAACAGGTCTTAGCAGAACGATCTACACGAGAAGAGAATCAGAACCAGCCGGCCGGCTGGGTCCACCAAAGAGGAGATAGAGGTGCAGAACTGATCAGACAGAGGCCAAAAAGGTAGGTGACAGGCTTGATAAGTCAAGCAGAACGAAACACGAGAGGCCGAGAAGGAAGCAAGAAGATTCAGCTGAAAGTATGTGGTAGAATAGGGGTTACTTATGTTTCCGCGGGCGCCAGTTTAGGACTATCTGTTGAATGGCTCTATCGCCAGAAACGAATTGCTTCTGCCCTATCCCATACTCCATCAAGGCAGGACAGCGTACCACAAATCGGGATAGTCCGCCGTAGAATACCAAACCTTTGTTGTACTTTTCTGTCATGTGAAGAACTAGCAGTCAAGCTAGCTTCATTAAATGAATAAGCACATCAAAATATATTCTCTTTCGTAGAATGTTCCTCTCCTTCAAAATAACTCATTAGGTGAAATATACTCTTAAGGTAAACACAATTTTTATTCTTTCTTTTCCTCTTATCAAGATCATCCAACGTTTCACTAAGAATAGTTAATAATTTCTTCAACAGCGGTCAGTCACTCAACTTTTTAGGAGGAATTTCCATTTGTTTCATAATCTTGAATATATCTTTATAGTTAGAAAATTTGAAAATAATTGTGGAAGGGTAATAAACGCTCATTGAAGTGAAACTAATAACCTAATATGGAAGGGTCAACTATAGAGTTACAACAATGGTAGAACCTGAAGAACATGCTGACAAGAACCTCATTCGTATCAATCGAAGCGGAAGATTTCTAAACCTCTCCATTCCTAATGTGAACTACTCAACTGAGCATCTGAAAAATAATCAACTTGAACATTTCAACAAAGATACACCTCTTTCTAAGCCACACCCTATAAATTCAATATGTGCAAGGGTCTTCGCTCAAATGAGGTCAACTAGGGGACCGTTCTCTGCTGGGGGACCTAGATCCTGAAGTTCTAGCTACGCATTAAATGGAATTGCGTTTTGGGGGGAATACCTAAATTCCGATTTCGTTGAAATAAATCAGTGGTTTAACGACAGGACATTCATTTTAATTATTCAAAGTCTTCACAAGGAAATTATCGCGCGGTTGTACCATCGAACAGGAACATGTAGGGTATAATTATTATGTAATAGCACTCTGGTCTTTCGCTGAATTCTATTCTCTATTTTTGAAAAAAAACTCATGATCGAAATACTAACACGAAGAAATGTTCATTTTTACTTGAAATTCATTTATGGGGTCTCATTAACACTTTCAATAATGAATGTGTAAGAATTAAAAAAAAATCAGTTTATACTATTTATCAGCAAAATTTCTTATTCAAATAGAAATTTGAATTAATTCTTTTTCAAAATATTTTTGCTCAGCGTCCTAAGCTTTGTTAATATTCTTTCTTCACATCTAAGGCACTGCATTATTCGCAGAAAAATAATTAAATGTACATATCTCTATGAAATAAGAAGGCAGGTTCGATGAGGTGTAAATTTGAAATTTGCAAAGACAAAGAGGGTAAACTTATTTTTAGGTTTTCTCCAAAAATTTACTGGTATTTTCCATCGTGGTACACAAAATTATATTTGCAATTCAACATTCAGAAAGAATTCTCTGTTCGATATTTCAATCTATTGCAATAATTATCGTAGAACTTCAAAATTTTGACAGAAATTATGCAAACAGACAAACAATATTGTATGTTGTAGTGAAGAAGGATAGGTCTAGGCTAACACTAAAACTATTTCTTGCACTGAGTTTATTTTCTTGTTATCCAACTTGATAACAAGAACTTGTTACAAGTTCATACACTGTTAAGTATACAAAAAGTAAATATGACCTCTTCTACGTTTGAAGGGATTACCCTCTTTAACTAAAAGTATCATACTCACACTAACTAGTAAACAGATAATAGATGTAAAAGTGTTTACAACATATTTAAACACTTTCAAATGAACATTAAATCATCCCTTAATTTGGAAGTGGGAAATATAGGTTTTATATTGGCTACTCATATTTTACAGAAAAAAAGTGGAGAATTTAGGGATGGGCCTATGTGGGTGGAAGGAGAAAACGGAGACTAAACTATTACATAGAGCACCCTACGAAGTATATACAAAGTGAATAGCCAATTTCACATGTGCAACAAATTCCACTTAAACCAATATTTTTAGGTATCTGTGACGAAAAGGGGATCCGATAGATCGGATAGAAGGTGATCTTGACCATTCATAGATCAAGGGTTTTTCGTTTAAATGACTCAAATAAAGCTCTTACATTCCTTCACAGAAACTAAAACATATTTGTCTTTTTGGGATTTATGACTAGGAGAGAGGTATGAGGATTTCATGTGAATTCTTCGTCTTAATTTCCAACAGATGGGAATCGATTTCTAAAACGTTCCTTGTCGTAAGAACCAAAAAGTGGGAATATAGATCAATTGTCTATCCATTACTTTCACATGAGACTCAACAGTTCTGTCAACTAAATTAATGAAATAATCCGTTCTCATTCATATGCATTTTTTAATCTAGGTATTTTCTTGAATGAATACATAAAACCCTAAAGAAAACAGTTTCACCGAAATCGTAGAACTCTAAGAATATTAATTAGTACAACTTTTTTTTTCTCCGATTGACAGCAAATATTCATTTTCCAGACACATATCAATCAGCAAAGTGTTGCTTTTCCTGCCTAGGGAACAGAGTGATTATTCTCAATGCGAATAAGTTCATATTATAGAGTTCATATTACTATATTTCCAAAATTGATGCATTGATAACACAATACGACATAAAATAATCTTTATGGAAATCCTACGACATTATTAAATCATGAATAATTGTTGAGGAAGTAAAAGAAAAAATTTCAAAATGATCTAAATAACCAGGGGACAAAAAAACAATTCCCCAGAAAGAATTTTTACAAAGTGCAACAAATGTCCCATCATGATCAACGAAACAGAACCATAAAAAACAAATTTCAGCGTATTTGTTCTCATAATCCGCTAAGCTGACTGCATCAAGAAAAGCATGCGGCAATATTCTCCTCGATCGTGAAAATAAAAGAAAACGAAAATCATATTTACTTTTTCATTACGAACAATCCCGGGAGTTAGGATGATTGTGTCGGAGACGCAAAAGAGAAACAAAAGAAATTCGCATAGAAGATGGAAATTCGTCCCAATCCAGTTCCACCTTGAAGGTAGACGTTTCCTTTCATTACAACATGCCACTTCTCCTTTGTAGACAATGCATTACCATTTATAACTAAAATTCGAACACTTTGAGCCGCATGAAATATTTATGAAGTGAAATTCCGTATGCTTCATTTCACATACACACAGCGGCGTCTTGTTCCGCTCAGCCCCTGATTATTCCAACTTTTAATTCTTCCATAGTACCTACCAATCGTTTGAAATGCAAAATTCAAAACCCAACCCCGCCTGCCGATAAAAACTGGATGAATATGTGAAGTTGTGTACGTTCCTGGCGAGAGACTTGCAGAGCCAAAATATCAGACATAAAAAGTTAAATTAGATTTTTTTGCTAGTCCTCGCATATTCTACCCTCCAACTGGATTCGATGAAACTTCATATTTTATTTTTCGGCAGGTACACTTCGAATGAAAATAAACTGAAATAATAATTTCGCGAATGTAGGAATATACTTGGATTTCGATGGGGACGGAGGTGGAGAAAACGATTTCTTAGTTGCGAAGCATCAAATACGTTTTGCTAATTCGTTTTGGAAACGGCGAAGTCGCTAGACTGGATATATATATATATACGAATGTATTTCGTTCGCGAAATGGTTTTTCTACATCCATTTGAAGTTTCGATTTATTATTTTTAGTAATATATGTTGAATATTCACAATTTATATTTCGTAATCTGGAGAATCCATACGACGATTGAAAATTTGTATGAGCTTTTGCTTTTTTTTTCATATTCGTCATTTACCCAACATTCTTAAAAGGCTTCATTTTCTTCCCATCGAATTATTGAATTTTTTCACGAATATTGAAATAGTATATCAGTCCAACCCAAAAACAAAATTAGTATAAATTTTTTATTATTATGCTTGATTTTTTGTTCTGAAGGGGTGTCCTCATATGAAGAAATGAAGGAGGAAATATCAAAAGCATAGGGAAACATATTTTCTGCGAAATAATTTAACGAAAAATAGTATTAAACTATGAAATTGAATTAATTTCATTATTTTATATGAAATTTTATGAAACAGTTTCGTTCCAGGCAGAAGGTCGCTTTGGACATTTTTTGATGGCACTATTTGCATCTCAATTGTTTCTCCATTTATTTTTCTGAGTAGTGTACCCTTTATTTCTTAGGCTTGAGAGAAGATCTAAGCATGTTTATCCGAGTCTATTCATTGCAATTTGACTAATTGTCTTCAATTCTGATAAAGACCAACAGGTTTATCTTTGGTGTGACAGTTCGACATCAGATCATCTTCATCAATATCTTCTTCGTCCATTTGACCATCGATATCTGGTGGAATAATTATATCAACAGGCTGATTTTCATATTGGACTCTTTCTATTGCTACCTGAAGAATTTTGAAGGATCTTCCTTGTAAGTGGATTGAATATTATGATTTCATATTTCTGAACAAACCTGCAGTAATAATAATATCCCACATTATTACAGAAATGAAAAAAAATTCCGTACTGAAACTACTGAGGAAATGCTCAGTGGCATAATATGGAGACAAGGTTAGAACTATTCATAATAGAGGGCCACTAAAGAGTTCTAATGCAGGGCCTCTAAATAGATCTAACTCTGTTTAGCTGTTATGTACAGTTACCTAAAAATTACTCACCAAGAACGATTTCTAAAAGTTTCAAGAAATCTACAAACTTTGATTTTAATTATTATTAGCATATTAAATAAATTAGATATTATCAAATGTGCGATTTTATTTCAGATAGTAAGATTAATATCACACCATTGAAACAAAAAGTATTGAAATTATTCGTCAGAACAAAGTGTAGGCAACATTCAACAGACAGAAATAAAATGAGTATCTACCTAAGGAGAAAAGAGAACAACTATTTCAAATGTGCACGTTATTCCGTAAGTGAATAACTCAAAACTTCACTTTTGCCACTAATAAATTCGAAGTTCAACTTCACTTCACTTTTCCTATTAAATGTACACTTTTTGGTATGACCAACATTATTCATAATAGAACTTTAGCTGATTTCCATACGAAAAAGTGACGTCTGATGTCTAATAAAACTTAGACATTATGAACTGACGTTGATAAAGTCGATATTACTTGACGTTTGCGGAAAATTAGTATTATCTGAACGTTTTGCGCATTTCAAAGAGCTAACAGATTTATAGATATGAAACTTTTGTTCATTCTGAAGAATTAAAAAATCTTATCGATGAATGACAGTATTCCCCTTATATGACTCCGGCTCATAATTTTGGATAGATAACTCGAAAGAAGATTCGCGATCTCGGAATAAATGAAAAATATTTATATATAAGTTGTCCAATGACAAAACTAATTCGAAAAACTCAATATCTTTGAAACGGATAACATTTTTGAAAAATCGAAAATGGGATTCTTTTCAACAAATCGGCTAAAAAAAGAATATCGGGTGTCCTATTCAAAAAACACCAACTGCCCTCTTTATCCTTAAAACGGTAATTAATTTCTATGATACGTTATGAGTACCATATAAACCATAAAATTTATGGAAAAAAACTTTCAAGAATTTTTGGAATCCTATACATGTAACACTCATGAAGAAGAATGTGTTGAATATTTTTTTTTTTAATCCTTTATTGAAATTTACAATCTACAGTTCACAAGTATTGAGTAAATGTGGTTCATTTAATAGAAGTTATGATACATATCGACACGTCTCATTCACAAAACTTGAATTGGCCAAGTTTTCTGTATTCTCCTTCTGTTGTACTGATTTTCTGCTAGTTGGTCTATGAAGCTATTTTCATGCTCTTCCAGCTTTCGTTGATATTTTCTTGATCGTTTTTTGATTTCGTCATTAATAGAGGGGATTTTCAAATCATTTTGTATGATCAAATTGGAAACATAACATGGTGCATCTGTTGAGGAACGAAGGATTTTGAATTGCAGTCTCTGTATTATTTGGATATTTGAGGCCTTGGCACATCCCCAGAATCGAATGCCGTATGTCCATATTGGTTTAACTATGGCTTTGTAAAATCAGTACCTTGTTTTGAAGGGATAGCTTGGATTTTCTGCCTATTAGCCAGTACATTCCGACATTCTTTGGAATGTCGGATGTATATATGAGATAAACAGTGGACCCAGTATACTCCCCTGTGGTACTCCTGCTCTTATTTCAGTTGGTCAAGATAAAGCATCACCCTGTTTCACAGCAAAATATCGATTGGTGAGATATGATAAGAAGTATGGCTGAGGAAGAAGATTTTCCAATTTGTAGAGTTGACCATTATGCCAAACCTTGTCGAACGCTTGGGATGAATCTAGGAATACAGCAGTACAATATTTATTGTCTTGAAGAATAATATGTAATTTCTAAGGAAAAAAGTGTTTTCACCTATCAGGCCCGGATTTTATCGAGTGAATTTTAACATGCAACAATTGTTATTCCAGATCTCCTAATCAAAAATTCCTTAGATAATTCCTCTTCTAGTTTGTTCCCTAGTGTCCAATCCCCCAATCTTAACGTAATAAATTCCCTCTCGCGATCAACCGAAACTTACGAAACTTATTTCGTCGTAATTCTGAAAATGTCCGACCATGTCTTAATAACTGCCGCTCCCGGCCTGCTGCGAATCATATTTGGCATCCGCATTTCCGCCTGACTTCCCACCAAAGCCGTCGTAGATCTTCAGATGTGGATGGCAATTTAATTACAACCTATATGTTATAATTACAGGAATTTATAAAGATTTAGTCGACCGTATACCGTTATTAAATCGTTCTCGGTTACTATCTTCTTCCTTTTAGGTTATGCGTTTGATCTTTATTGCACTGATTGCAACCCTCCATCAGGAATCGTATTCGGGTGCTTTTGGACGGCAATAATTGGTATCGTTAAGGAATGAGATCGTTCTGTAACTGGGATCTCATTTATTTTTTGTTTGATTGCATCATCAACAACTCTTCTGTGTTCGTTAATAGTTTCTTTATGTGTAATTCAACTCTTTTCTATGTCGAAGATTTCAATGGAGATGTTGAGTTGGTGCTTTTATAGCAGGTGTTTTAATAATAATAATAATAATAAATAATAAATAACTTTATTTACCCAACAGGAAATTTCCCAGTAACAGGGTAACAAATTACATCAATTTAAAGAAAATACATGTGAATTCCCTAAAAAACTAAACGAAATGGCAAGTACTCCAAAAAATTATAGATATAAAGAAGTAAAAAAAAACTTTAAATAAACAATTACAATAGACTTATATTGACTTTGTTAGCACAATCACAAAGCCTATACACTGGTGCCCGCTGGAGTATGTTGGTCCGAGGCGTGGGTAGACTAAATGTTGGAGAACTTCTGGCTGCCATCCTCGGGACGTGAATGAGAGAGCAGAAATGGGCAGTCAATCCTTCCACCTAAAAGTTTTTGGGCGAATCTCGCGCACTACTGAACCTGCCGCTCAAATAAAGTTGAAAGCCTCAGCTCTTCCATTATGCCGGAAAGATCAACACCACGCTCCGGATATATGCCTGTCTTCCTATAAACGACGTATTTCAGGAACTTCCTCTGAACTCGCTCAATGGGAGTAAGATGCCTTGCATAAATTGGGAACCAAATCATGTTAGCGTACTCCAACCTACTGAGAACAAGGGAAAAGTAGACATTTCTGAGAGCAGATAGATCGTCTAGCTCACGGAAGCTCCTGAACAGAAAACCCAAAGACCTACAGGCAGATGAACACAGATCCTCAACATGTGGAACAAAACTCAGCTCACTGTCAAACCAAACTCCCAGGTCACGAAAGTGATCTCCAGCCGCAATAAAATCACCACCAATGTGATAATCGAAAGCTAGTGGCTGCGTCTTCCTGGTGAAAGTAACTTTAAAACACTTCTTCAAATTTAAAATAAGTCCATTCCGCAAGCACCAACTTTGAACCAACTCCAAACTCGACTGAAGAAGTAATTGGTCATTAATTCCATGTATTCTCATGAACAGCTTCAGATCATCAGCATAGGCTAGAGCCTCACAATTGAGAGAGCATAAAAGGTCATCAATGAATATTATAAACAGCAATGGTCCGAGGTTAGATCCCTGAGGAACGCCAAACTTGAGCTCATACTCAAAAGATCTGAATCCATTGTAGAAAACATAATTAGTTCTACCCTTCAAATAGGAACGAAGCAACCTCACAAAGTCAGGCGCAAAACCAAGTGATGCTAGCTTGTTCAAAAGCAAATTATGGTCAACGGTGTCAAAGGCGCGTGAGAAATCTGTATAGATCACATCAACCTGACCTCCATCATCAAGGGACTCTGCTATGTTTTATAGAATTGAGAGTATTCTAAAGCACTTCTTTCATGTATAAGGATTTCCAATGATAGATTTCATTGTGAATAGCCCGCTATCTCAGCAGCTGTCATATTTTAACATTTGAGAACTAAAACTACGCCATTACTGAAAATAACAACAAGGTCTTCAAATTCACTACAAAAAGAGGTGAAAATTTTGCAGTCAAGGTTCACAAAACGAATGCACTTTTGAGTTGTCGTGAAGCTCTTTATCAGACGGCAATAGTGAAACTGGTGGAAACATTTGAGCTGTTGGGACGAGTTAGTGAAGTGAAGAATCGAAACCGTGTTTGTTGCTCAAGAACAACAGTGAACATAGCTGCTGTCACCCGTAGACCCAAATTTGTCGGTTTCTCATAGATCTTGAGAATTAGGCAGTCCACAAATGACATTACACCGTATTTTGCATAAAAACCTGGGTCTTAATGTTTATTTTCAACAAGACGGCGCTACGTGTCACACAGAATCATCGCAATTTTTCAAGAAGAGTTTCCTGGCCGTGAAATTTGTCAAAAAAGTGATAGAAATTCGCCAGCGAGATCATGAGATTAAACTTCTTCAAACTTTTTTCTTTGATGCCATGTGAAAGATAAGGTCTATGCTAATGGTACACAATCAATTCAAGACCTTAAAGATAGTGAGAGGATCTCAGAATCCCTTTGACCTGGAAAAAAATGAATGGCACATTTTCGGGAACCATTTTTGAGAGAATCAATTCAACTGTTTTCAAGCTATAATAAAAATCCGAAAAATGGCATGAAATCAAAAATTCTCATGACTTCTTTATTACTAATGCTATAAACATAAAACAAAAACATTCTATAGGCACTTTTCAGTAGAATCCATTGGTGTAATCATTTTTTTTTCATTGCAATTAGTTTTGATGTAAGTTTACAACCTTGTGTTTTTTTTAATGTGAACCATAAAAATTTCTATAACCAATGAAATCGCTTTTTTTCTCCTCTCAAGAGTATTAAACATGATATAGTATTTCTCATCAAACTATAGAAGTCATAAAAATTTCAAGTTTCAAATGCTTATCTATAATAATCTGTGAACTTAATAATGAATATTAAAATATTCAGTGGCCACCAAGGTCTACGGATTTAACACCGGAAGTATTTTTCAACATTTTCATATTGATAAATGTTTTTTTTTATGTTACCAAAGAATACAATCTAACATTGTTACATTCGGAAATCCTAGTGACTACCGAATATTTTAATTATCTGAAGTTCACAAATTATCAAAAATAGGCACTGAAAATTTTAATGATTCTCATAGTTCGTTAAGAAATTTATATCATGTTATATATTTTTGAAAAGGAAAAAAAAAAAAGAAAGTAGTTTTCAAAATACAAATACAACTTCAAAACTGATTGCAATGAAAATCAAATAAAAATACCAACGGACTCAATAGAGTCCTGCACTTTTTCAATGGAAAAAGGGCCTGTAGAATGTTTTTGTTTCATGTTTACAACACATGTAATGAAGAAGTTATGAAACCATTTTCAAATTTGGTCTTCTAACTTGGCAGCAATTGAACTTATCAAGTTGTGGTCATCACCAAATATTCGTCTCAAAAATCGAGCCCGAAAATGTGCCATTCATTTTTCTAGCTCTTTCCAAAGAAACAACTCAACTCGTTTTTTTTATATCAAAATGAAACATTTTGTTGGAAAACCCTACATAATTTGTTATTGGATAACCCGTTGTACTATTTTTATGAGACTACTATATCAGAATGATCAAAAAGCTTTCTGAAAACAGAGGCCAAATCAGACAACTTCTAAATACAGAACTTCTCGGATAACTTTTTACAATCCGAACGAAAATTAACTCAGATTGAACATTCAGATGGTCTCTCACTTAATTAAACTTCAATCCAGACAAGCGTCACGTATGGTTTTTGCAGATATATCCCAGTTGCCATTGGTAACTATAATTCGGATCACAAAGTGGCTGCCAAATTCAGTAGGCGAGATGCGGTTTCGTTCCCAATAATAATTATATATATATATTATAATTTTCTTCTAATATCAAAATGAAACCTTTTATTGGATAACACTTCATTACGCTGGATTATTTTTATGAGACTACTATATCAGAATGATCAAAAAGCTTTCTGAAAACAGAGGCCAAATCAGACAACTTCTAGAAACAGAACTTCTCGGATAACTTTTTACAATCAAAACGAAAATTAACTCAGATTGAACATTCAGATGGTCTCTCACTTAATTAAACTTCAATCCAGACAAGCGTCACGTATGGTTTTTGCAGATATATTCCAGTTGCCATTGGTAACTATAATTCGGATCACACATTGGCTGCCAAATCCAGTAGTCGAGATGCGGTTTCGTTCCCAATAATAATTATATTTATTATAATTTTCTTCTATCATCAAAATGAAACCTTTTCTTGGATAACACTTCATTACGCTGGACTATTTTTATGAGACTACTATATCAGAATGATCAAAAAGCTTTCTGAAAACAGAGGCCAAATCAGACAACTTCTAGAGACAGAACTACTCGGATAACTTTTTACAATCAGAACGAAAATTAACTCAGATTGAACATTCAGATGGTCTCTCACTTAATTAAACTTCAATCCAGACAAGCGTCACGTATGGTTTTTGCAGATATATCCCAGTTGCCATTGGTAACTATAATTCGGATCACAAATTGGCTGCCAAATCCAGTAGTCGAGATGCGGTTTCGTTCCCAATAATAATTATATATATTATAATTTTCTTCTATCATCAAAATGAAACCTTTTTTTGGATAACACTTCATTACGCTGGACTATTTTTATGAGACTATGCTATGAGACTACTATATCAGAATGATCAAAAAGCTTTCTGAAAACAGAGGCCAAATCAGACAACTTCTAGATAGAGAACTACTCGGATAACTTTTTACAATCAGAACGAAAATTAACTCAGATTGAACATTCAGATGGTCTCTCACTTAATTAAACTTCAATCCAGACAAGCGTCACGTATGGTTTTTGCAGATATATCCCAGTTGCCATTGGTAACTATAATTCGGATCACAAATTGGCTGCCAAATCCAGTAGTCGAGATGCGGTTTCGTTCCCAATTGACCTTCCAGTTTCTCCTTTGACTTCAAAGGGTAAGGCGAATTTCCATTAGGAACTAATAACAATAAAGGATTGTTTGTCCTGGACGATATTGAGGCAACGCAAATTTCGAACAGTCTCAGGACCGTTCTTCGGCTGACCGCAAGATGATGAAGGTGTTTACGTCGAATCCTGCGAGAGGGCGATGATTAGTGAGCGGTGCCTTTTAATGAATGCCCCCTGTGACCCCTGAGGTACTTCCGGTCCCACCGGCATTGAAGACCCTTTGTGAGACTTGACGAAGCCTGGTTCCCGTTCAATTTCATAATTACGTTGTATTAATAACTTAAGATGTCGCTAAGGATACGCTTATCTCGGCTGGAGTATCCTCTTAAACCAACAAACTGTACCTACCGCAGCTGAGGGGAGAACAGTCTCATTATCAATTTGGAGAATTGAGGAGGAATACCTCATGTCTAATTAGACCGTTTTGAATTGGGTAACAATACTTGAATTCGTTTTAAGGATATACAGGGTTGTATATGACTCCATGCCGTTGAATTTTCGAGAATGCACTCTCTTCTCTGAGATAGGCTCAAGAAGTCGTAATAGATAGTTCATGTTACGGTATCATCAAGGTTGAAGACTCGTTATCTATTGAATCATTTTTCAATATATTTCTAACGGGTGTTTTTTATCGAGGTATATAACTTTAAGTTGGCATTTCTGTTCAAGATGGCGACCAATTTAACAGCTGTCAAGTGATTTATTCTCAGTTTGGTTTGGCAATTCATCATGAATAGACTCACGCCTGAACAACGCTTGAAAATAATGCAATTTTATTTCAAAAATAATGGTTCTGTGTGGAATACGTATCGCGCACTACGTCCATTTTATTTTGTTTAGCGATGAAGCGCACTTCAGGTTGAATGGCTACGTCAACAAACAAAACTGCCGCATTTGGATTGAAGCTAATCCTCAAGTGTATGTCGAAACACCGTTACATCCAGAAAAACTGACTGTTTGGTGCGCTTTATGGGCTGGTGGAATAATTGGTCCGTACTTCTTCAAAAACGATGATGGCCAGAACGTTACAGTCAATGGTGATCGGTATAGAGCCATGAATACTAACTTTTTCATTCCTGAATTGAACAACCATGATGTCCAGGAGCTGTGGTTCCAACAAGACGGCGCAACATGTCACACAGCTCGTGCCACAATCGATTTATTGAAAGACACGTTTGGTGACCGCCTAATTTCACGTTTTGGACTTGTGAATGGGCCTCCAATATCTTGTGATTTAACACCGCTAGACTACTTTCTGTGGGGCTATGTAAAGTCATTGGTCTATGCGGATAAACCACAAACCCTTGACCATTGATTGGCCGTGTTATTGCCGACATACGGCCACAAATGTTGGAAAAGTCATCGAAAATTAGACGTCCAGATTGGACTTCATCAGAGCCAGTCGTGTGGGTCATATGCCAGAAATCTGAGAAATCATATTTAAAATGTAATGCCACGAGATTATCTTGCGAATCAATAAAATTCATGTCAATCAAATAATCCATCGTTGAATTATTGCAATTTGAAGTTCTATAGGTCTAAAAAAAACACCCTTTACAACCTTGCTCTTTTAACCCTTTTCCCGCACTCATTTTGAGTTCCTTTCTCGCATGCAATTATTAAATAGTAAATTGAATTCTTTTGTCACATCTCTATGCACCGAACGTTCAATGATGAGATAACGATGGTATCGACATGCAGAAATATTAGGCCAATTAAAAAGTCTCCGGTCTGATACACAGATGGCGCTGCTAGTATTAAATCCATATGATTTTTAATTAGTATCAACCTTTAAACGATACGTGTTGAAATTTGACAGCAGTCAGACCATTAGTTTGTGAGTTATTTCGTTGTGAGTGTAGTCACTTTTGTTATTTGAAAAAAGAAGAAAAAAAAGAATTTCGTGTGCAGATAAGAAATTACTTTTTGAAGGGAAAAAATAGAGTTGAAGCCAAATCTTGGCTTGATGAAGAGATTCCGGGGTCTGAACTAGGAAAATCAACCATCATTGATTGGTATGATAAGTTTAAACGTGGTGAAATGAGCACCCAAGACGGTGAACGCAGTGGACCCCCAAAAGAGGCTGTCACCGACAAAAAAATCGAAAAAATTCACAAAATAATTTTGAATGAACGTAAAGTGAAGATGATCGAGATAGCAGACATTGTGAAGATATCATCTGAAGGTGTACAACATATTATCCACGAATATTGATACATGAGAAAGCTGTGTTCAAAATGAGTGCCTCGCGAGCTCACAATCGATCAAAAGCAACAACGTGTTAATGATTCTGAGCAGTGTTTGAAGCAATAAACCTGAATTTTTGCGTCGATATGTGACAATGGATGAAACATGGCTCCATCATTTCACTTCGGAGTCCAATCAGCCATTTGAAGAAAAAAAGGTGGTGTTTCATCAAGACAATGCGCCGTGTCAAAAATCAATGAAAACAATGGCAAAATTGCATGAATTGGGCTTCGAATTGCTTCTGCATCCACCGAATGCCAGATCTAGCCCCCAGCGACTTTTTCTTATTCTCAGACCTCAAAAGAATGCTCGCTGGAAAGGAATTTAGCGCCAATGAAGAAGTAATCACCGAAACTGAGGCCTATTTCGAAGCGAAAGACAAATCATACCACAAAAATGGTATCGAAAAGTTGGAAGATCGCTATAATCGCAGTATCGCCCTCGAAGGCAACTATGTTGAATAAAAAAATATAATTTTGTATAATGTGTTTTACTATGGTAGACCGGGGACTTTTTAATTGGCCTGTTATATCCAAGCATGCTTCCCCTTAAGTTCAAATAGAATGTGAATCTAACATTCCTACAAAAGCATCAATAATATAAATATAGCTTTGTCCCGGCGTCTGACTATCATGCCGCATTTCATTTTATACATAACATATTATTCATTCAAACAATTCTATTTCAGCACTAAATAATAACATTATTATTCCTGTGAAACGCATAAATTGATGCCCCCTGGATTAAGCTGTCCACTCTTGAATTTTATGATCGAATTTCGTAATTGTATTGTCAAGTGTGAAGATATTTGAATCCCCCCTCTTCCCCTCACATCCACATTCGCCGTGTAATATAAGCGCAAACAACCCAAATTAACATATTCACACATGCACCCGTAGAAAATAATTGCGTCGGATACAATCCAATTCTGAATGTAAATTAAAAAGAGTCAACCCTGCTCCTCGCTGCAACAAATGAAGTCATTGGTGTTGGCTCCTCTCTTCAAGTTAAAATCGAGGGATCAATTTGCATGCTCTGTGGAGCTATTCATAGAATTTCCACATACTAATCCTAATATTCATATTACCAGAAAAATAATAATCTACTCTTGAAAGTATAGCCTTCAATTATTTTACACTGGTATTCAAAATATTAGGTCTACAACTTTTTACTTCCGCCGTTTTGCAATAGATGTCATACGCTTAGGTATTTATAAACGCCATCAAAATATTACTCGATTTTTGTCCGCATCATGAAGTTATTCTCGATTTATCGATTAAACATATCAGCTTACGAGCCAAATTTGTGGAAGTTTTTGATTTTCTGCTTCAATATGAAGAAATCTGCGGCTGAGGCTCATCGAATGCTCTCAAATACATATGGTGAGGCCGCTATTAGTGAAAGAATGTGCCGAACTTGGTTTCAACTCTTCAGAAGCGGTGATTTTGACGTCAAAAACCAGCGGCGGTGGAAGAGATCAAAACTCTTGTCAAACCCAACAAGAATTGGCAGGATCATTGGGAGGGACGCCATAAATCATTTCAAAACATCTGAAAGTCATGGGAATGATTCAAATACAAAGAACTTGAGTGCGGTACGAGTTGAAGCCAAGAGATGATGAACGTCGTTTGTTTACATGTGAACAGCTGCTTGGAAAGCAAATACGGAAGGGATTTCTGCTTCGCATTGGTGACGAAAAATGAGTTCATAACGATAATCCCAAGCGCAGAAATCATAGGGATATCCCGCCCATGCTTCCACGTCGACGGCCAAACCGAATATTTACAGTTTCACAGAGTTGCTAGTATTGAATCCATATGATTTTTAGTTAGTACCAACCTTCAAACGATACGTGCCAAAATTTGATAGCAGTCCGACCATTAGTTTGTGAGATGTGTATTGCGTAATGAGTGTCGCTACATTTGTTATTCGAAAAAAGATAAAAAAAGAACTTCGTGTGCTGATAAAATATTGCTTTTTGAAGGGAAAAAATACAGTTGAAGCAAAATCTTGACTTGATGAAGAGTTTCCGGGGTCTGCACCAGGAAAATCAACCTTCATTGATTGGTATGCTGATTTCGAGAGTTTAAACGTGGTGAAATGAGCACCGAAGACGGCGAACGCAGTGGACGCCCAAAAGAGGCTGTCACCGAAAAAAAATCAAAAAAGTTCACAAAATGATTCTTAATGACCGTAACGTGAAGTTGATCGAGATAGCAGACATAGTGAAGATATCATCTGAACGTGTTCATAATATCATTCACGAATATTTGTACATGAGAAAGCTGTTTGCAAAATGTGTGCTAGCGAGCTCACATTCGATCAAATGCGATAACGTTTTAATGATTCTGAGCAGTGTTTGAAGCTGTTTGAGGGCAATAAACCTGAATTTTTGCGTCGATATGTGACAATGGATGACACATGGCTCCATCATTTCACTCCGGAGTCCAATCGACAGTCAGCTGAGTGGAATGCTTACGATGGACCGAATCCAAAGCGAGGAAAAACACAACAGTCAGCTGGCAAGGTTATGGCATTAGTATTCTGGGATGCGCAAGGTATAATATTCATTGATTACATCCAAAAGGACCATAATAATCAACAGCGATTATTATATAGTATTATTGAATCGTTTAAAGAATGAAATCGTTAAAAAACGGCCGCATTTGAAGAAAAAAATGAGCTGTTTCATCAAGACAATGCGCCGTGTCACAAATCAATGAAAATAATGGCAAAATTACATGATGGCTTCAAATTGCTTCTGCATCCACCGTATTCGCCAGATCTGGCCCCAGCGACTTTTTCCTGTTCTCAGACCTCAGAAGAATGATCGCTGGAAGGAAATATAGCGCCAATGAAGAAGTGATCGCCATTGAGACCTATTTTGAAGCGAAAGACAAATCGTTCTACAAAAATGGTATCGAAAAGTTGGAAGATCCCTATGATCGCTGTATCGCCTTCGAAGGCAACTATGTTGAATAATAAAATCGAATATGAATTACTATGGTAGACCGGGGACTTTTCAATTGGCCTGTTAGATGTTAATATGACGGGCGATTGTTCGATCTCAGCAAGCCGTTTATTTTCCCAAATGCGGCGCGATTCGAAT
Organism: Harmonia axyridis; assembly: GCF_914767665.1. NCBI lineage: Eukaryota > Metazoa > Arthropoda > Insecta > Coleoptera > Coccinellidae > Harmonia > Harmonia axyridis. The sequence continues at coordinate 18,483,775 of NC_059503.1, forward strand.
ACTATTTTTCCAATCGTTGATTACCTAGCAGACAACTCGAAATCACGGTTTGGCTGATCGAACACAAACAGGTCTCCTCGTTTGAAAACAATCCAATAAAACAAAAATAAATTGCGTTTGGAGGCACCGCTCGGCATATTTCCAACCCTTTCAGCCGGTCCATCTGGGGTGGACGTTCCAGCCCCAGGCTTGGACAAAGGAAAAAGAGACGTGTGATTGTTTTGTCAATTTGTAGTTGCCTGAGCGTCAAATTAGATTCATCGATTATTTGATTAATACGTGTGCGATTCTGCCGTGGCTACAAATTTCGCAGAACCACGACGTGAATGTCTTTATCGATTGCCGCGTTGGGGATCGGACGTTTTGAAATTTACATTCTAAATTGGATTGTTACCGACAGAATCGTCCTGGTCGGGGCTGAAACTGATCAATGTCTCCACGTGGGGATATTATTCTTCCTTTTTGCTTTCCGTCTAATGGATTTTTGGACAAAAGATGCAACGATTTTGCACGCTTCATTCCATGTTACGCTACTGGAATTTTTGAAGACGCGGTAATTTGTCAATTAATCGTATCATATCGTGTACCATCGGTCGGAACGCAGATGCGCGGATCTAGAGAGAATCTTCTGAAAGATTTTCAATGATTATTGAGACTTCAGCAAGAATACGTACCTAAGATATAGATTTCAGTCATTATTAATTTAATTTGAGACTCGGAATCTGATTTATCGGCGAGAATTGTGTCGGGATTCTCGGTAAGTGTTAACATGAATATTTGTATTCAACAAGTAATAATCTCACCAGAACGAATCAATTTAATTTGAAACAGTAGTTTTTTTTTAGAGTCATCCATCTTGTCGAAACGTATTTCAGGTTTGGTAGAATTTGGGGGCACTGAGGCTTTTTCACATTAGTTTTACATTTTGACTGGACATTTTGACCCTCTAAGTAAAGAAGAAGGGGACAATATTAATTGGTTTATTCCATTTTTTTTCACGAAAAAGCAAATCTACGATGAGTAAAATAAAAGTAGCCAAAGGCTAACTACACCTAGGTGCCTTGAATTTTCATC